>NC_134265.1:3525943-3778443 GCF_031893055.1 Leptodactylus fuscus | reverse complement strand
ATGGTTGGCTGTCTCTATTGTCTGTCAGGTGTCTCTCCTGATGGTCGGCTGTCTCTATTGTCTGTCAGGTGTCTCTCCTGATGGTCGGCTGTCTCTATTGTCTGTCAGGTGTCTCTCCTGATGGTCGGCTGTCTCTGTTGCCTGTCAGCAGACTCCATCACTCCCACATTTGTCATGCACACAGCAAGCAGTCATATCCCCTGTTACACTGTACCAACACCTCTGCTCTCTGTCTTGTCTTGTTGCTGTCTACCCTGCTGCAGCTCTGTCTTCTCTCTCCACCACACTCCAGTCTCTCTCCATGCTGACTGTCTCCTCACGCCTCTTGCTTCTCTCTCCAGATCTTCTCTTGTGCTGCACTTTTACCCTAGACTGTCCTGACACATTGTAGCGGAGATTTGCTTGTTGTTGTGGTTGAATGTGGTGACACCTATCAGTGTTATTTTAGGTTTTGGTTGCGGCTGTGAGTTTCGCTGCGATTGTCTTCTGACAAAGTTGTTGCTGTAAATCCACCCAACATTGGAGGTTTCTCCGCTGCGGCCGCGCTGCAGATTTCATGGACATTGGAGGTGAAGTATCCGCAGCAGTATCGGCACGCGTGTCTCTGACCTTCCAGAATACTCTGCTGCGTGATTAACCCTCTCACCCCCACATCAGAGACCAAGGAGTCTGCAGCGAGACGCGAGAAAAGCTTCAAGACACAGGAAATGAAATCTCACCCGAAAAACCCGAGAAACACAAAGCAATTAAGTGTGAACTGCGACCTGATCCTGAGAAAGCCGGAGATTAGGAGAACGGCCTCGGAGAACTGGAGGGGTAGGAGGTCAGAGGAGGGCTAGGGGGGTGTGCACACAGGGCAGATTTCTGCACACTCCATGGGACTAATCTGCTGTGTGGGAATTCACCCTTACCGCTTATATTATTCCCAGCATGCACCTCTTGGGTTGTCTTTGAAGGTGTCAGACTTAGGTATATAGAGCTTTCCAATATAGAGAGCAGTAGCACAGCGCCCCTAGTGGTGAACTGAGTATGGAGTCAGCAGAACGCCAATTGGGAAGATGGATCTACAGATCGTGATTGTGAATGCCTGCAGCCACCACTAGGGGGAGCTCTGGAGTTTACTGTATACTGTAGTATTATAGAGTTCAGTGTATAGACAGTATGCAGTAAGCTCCGGAGCTCCCTCTAGTGATTACTGCAAGATTCACCTGTGACGCCCCCAGGGGACATTTGAGAAGATGCCGGAAGAGGCTGCAAGAGTCCGAGGGTGGAGACCCAGGAGAGCTGAAGTACGGGGAGTGTCAGTGGTTCGTCCACCTGAAGACCTCCCAGTGTATAACAATGATTTGTGGGTGGCCAAACCCAAAATATTTAGAAATTTAGTTAAAAAAAAACCTGATTCTTTAGGATCCATTTCTCTCATTTGTGACCCCTCCTAATTATTGATGTTTCAGCCCCCCCCCCCCCCCCTGCATACAGCTGAGGCTCAGTGACGGCACACGCGTCGTCATCATAGGAGCCAACTGTACCATGGACTGGTTCAGATCGGGCAGATCGGCCCGGTCAGTGCTGTCACTGTAGAGTCTGGGTTTGATACTAAGGGTTTGGCCCCATATTTCCAGTAAAGGGTAAAGTAAGGGGTTAATCATGAGACCAGTTTGGGCGGGGATGATATCCTGTTCCTGTGCATACAGCGAGGGTCAAAAAGACACAAAGGATGAGATTGGGTCGGAGAATCCCAAATGTCTGCACCAAGGCCGGACCACAATAGGTGCAATGGTTGGGGGTGCACATACTTTTGCAGTATATTGCATGCTATGGACTGTCTACACCAGCAGGGGATGATGATGGGAGCTGGAGGGGGCGCCGTAGCACCTTCACCTATGGGTGGGGGGCGCAGCAGACGGACCACCAGCGAAGATTGTGCAAGATGTGTTTTCTATAAGTGGAAATACACTGCAAGAATAAAGCTAAAGCAGAAAGTTGCAAACGTGACTAGTGCAATATCTAGATGTTCTACAAGGCTCACGTCTTCTCTTACCCCGGGGGTGCGGGGAACTTGTGGCCCCGGCCATTATTAATGGATCTACAGACAGCAAGGAGCAACGCAACTGAGCGCTCCAGCAAAGTCACCGAGTTCAGGCGCGAACGAGGCCAAGACGACATCCCGGGAATACATCCAACAAGAAGCGGACTCCATTGCCCCGAGGCGCAGTGTGGCTACGGCGGTATTATTATTTGCTATGATTGATGATGAGGGTCGTAGTTCCCCGTTCTCCTAGACAATGGACCCAGCGAGCGGCTGCACAATAACAAACCTCGAAGAAGGGGAAGCAGAAACGAGCCGAGGAATCTGCAGAGAAGATGAAAGCTCAGTGCAAGGTGAAGTGGCCTGAAGGCGGCAAGTGACACAACAAACACAAGGCGTCCGATATTACCGCCACCGGGAGACAGCGGCACAACATGGAGCATCCAACACAAGTAATAATCCAAGGGCTTGTGGAGGACACAGCGAAGCGACCTGGAAGTAACAAGACATAGAACAAGGCACACAGTAAGATGTACGAAGGCAGGGGCACAGGGGAACTGTCATCATCACCTTATACCACTGCACCAGAAATACACCCTAATAAAACAGTGCCCCCTATAGGTGGCTGCAACATTACTCAATATAGACAGGAAAGAGTCCGATTTATTACAGCCAAAGGTCTCACATCTGGCATACAGGACCTCATAAGATTCACCAGAATTACTCCCTGTTCCTTCTAGAACCCCTCTGTCCCTCTCCAGATCCCCCTACTCTCTGCAGCCTCCTTTGTGCCTTTCCAGACCCCTCTGTCTTCTCTCCAGTCTCCTCTGTCCCTCTCCAGACTCCGCTGTGCCCTCTGTCTTCTCCTGACCCCTCTGTCCTTCTCCAGACCCCTCTGTCCTCCTCCAGACTCCTGTATACCCCTCTAGACTTCACTGCCCCCCTCCAGACCCCTCTGTCCCTTGCAGACTCCTCTGTTCTCCTCCAGACTCCTCTGTCCTCCTCCAGACTCCTCTGTCCTTCTCCAGACCCCTCTGTCCTTCTCCAGGCCCCTCTGTCCTCCTCCAGACTCCTCTGTCCTCCTCGAGGCCTTTCTGTTCCCTCCAGACCCCTTTGTCCTCCTCCAGGCCTCTCTGTCCTCCTCCAGACCCCTCTGTCCTCCTCCAGACCCCTCTGTCCTTCTCCAGACCCCTCTGTCCTTCTCCAGGTCCCTCTGTACTCCTCCAGACTCCTCTGTCCTCCTCAAGGCCTCTCTGTTCCCTCCAGACCCCTTTGTCCTCCTCCAGGCCTCTCTGTTCTCCTCCAGATCCCTCTGTCTTCTCCCGACTCCACTGTCTCACTCCAGACTCATCTGTCCTCCTCCAGACCCCTCTCTCCCTCTCCAGACTCCTCTGTCTTCTCCCGACCCCTCTGTCCTACTCCCAACCCTTCTGTCCCCCTCCAGACCCCTCTTTCCTCCTCCAGGCCCCACTGTCCCTTGCAGACTCCTCTGTTCTCCTCCAGACTTTTCTGTCCTCCTCCAGGCCCCTCTGTCCTTCTCCAGGCCCCTCTGTCCTCCTCCAGACCCCTCTGTCCTTCTCCAGACTCCTCTGTCCTCCTCCAGACCCCTCTGTCCTTCTCCAGACCCCTCTGTCCTCCTCCAGACCCCTCTGTCCTCCTCCAGGCCCCTCTGTCCCTTGCAGACTCCTCTGTTCTCCTCCAGACTCCTCTGTCCTCCTCTAGGCCCCTCTGTCCTTCTCCAGGCCCCTCTGTCCTCCTCGAGACCCCTCTGTCCTTCTCCAGACTCCTCTGTCCTCCTCCAGACCCCTCTGTCCTTCTCCAGACCCCTCTGTCCTCCTCCTAGTAGGGTCACTGTAGGGTCACTGGGGGTCCTAAAGGGGGGAAACTTCCAGTTTTATCTTAGGGGTCAGTCTGATGTGTCAGGGTATTGAGTTCTGGAGAATGCAGAAAACATGAAAGAAATGGTGGAGTATGTTGTGAAAAGAGAACAGGGGAGAGGAGGAGAAGAGAGGACAGGAGAGGAGAGAAGGAGAAGAGAGGACAGGAGAGGAGAGAAGGAGAAGAGAGGAGAAGGGAGGAGAGAAGGAGAAGAGAGGGGAAGAGAGGACAGGAGAGAAGAGAAGGAGAAGAGAGGAGAGAAGGAGAAGAGAGGAGAAGAGAGGAAAGGAGAGGAGAGAAGGAGAAGAGAGGAGAGAAGGAGAAGAGAGGAGAGAAGAGGGAGGAGATGACAGGAGAGGAGAAAAGAGGAGAGAAGGAGAAGAGAGGAAAGGAGAGGAGAGAAGGAGAAGAGAGGAGAGAAGGAGAAGAGAGGAGAAGAGAGGACAGGAGAGAAGAGAAGGAGAAGAGAGGAGAGAAGGAGAAGAGAGGACAGGAGAGGAGAGAAGGAGAAGAGAGGACAGGAGAGGAGAGAAGGAGAAAAGAGGAGAAGAGAGGACAGGAGAGGAGAGAAGGAGAAAAGAGGGGAAGAGACGACAGGAGGGGAGAGAAGGAAAAGAGAGGAGAACAGGAGAGGAAAGGAGGAGAAAACAGGGGAACAGGAGAGAAGAGAGGAGAGAAGAAAAGAGGGGAGGAGATGACAGGAGAGGAGAGAAGGAGAAGAGAGGAGAACATGAGAGAAGAGGAGGAGAAAAGAGGGAAGGAGATGACAGGAGAGGAGAGGAGAAAAGAGGGGAGGAGAGGAAAAGGAAAGGGGGGGCACAGAAGAAGAGAGAAGAGGAGGGAAAAACAAGAGGAGATGAGTGAAAGAGAACAAGGGAGAAGAGAGGAGAGAAGGAGAAGAGAGAAGAACAGGTGAGAAGAAGAGGAGAAAAGAAGAAGAGAGAAGGAGAACAGAAAGGAGGTGGAGAAGAGAGGAGAAGGAAAGGAGAGGAAAATAAATGGGGAGAACAAAGTATAAAAGAGAAAAGTAGAAGACAAGAAGAGATGAGAGGATGAGAACAGGGGAGAAGAGAGGAAAGGAGAGAAGAGGAGGAGAATAGAATAAAGGATAGGAGTAGATGAGAGGAGAGAAGAGGAGAAAAACAGAGCAGAGGAGGAAAACAGAAAAGAGGAGAGAATGAGAAGAAAGGACAGAAGAGAAAAGGAGGAGAACAGAGGAGAGGAGATGACAGGAGAGGAGAACAGAGGAGAAGGGATGACAGGAGAGGAGAAGAGGAAATAAGACAGAGAGGTGGAGAAAAGAGAAGAAGAAAAACAATCGAGGAGGAGAAAAGAGGAGTTGATTAGTTTACTTGGAGTTTGCCTAAGAAGGTGAGGTTTTTAGGTTTTGTTTGAAGGATTTGATCATATAGGTCAGTCTGATGTGTAGGGTAGTGAGATCCAGAGAATGGTGGATGAATGGAAGAAGTCTTAAAGATGGAGGAGGAAAGAGGAGAGGAGGAGGATAGAGGAGAAGAAGAGAGAGGAGAAGAGGGAGAGAAGAGAGGAAAGGAAAGGAGGAGAGAGGAGAGGTGGAGAATACATGAGAGAAGAGAGGAGGAGAAGAGAAGATGACAGCAGAGGAGAGGAGAGAGGAGTAAATTGGTTCCACCTTCCTTCTCCACCATCACTGGGACGTACATCCGGTTATGTGAGACTTTCTGTGTTACGAAGCTCCAGCACCTACGAGCCGTGTTCTGCAGAATCACACGTGGACTATCAGGGCCAGGAGAAATGATCCCGACTATTCTTATACTTTGTGGAAGAAATGAATTTATTCTCGTGTTCTGCAAATAAGTAAAAATACAATTTTCAGAATAAAACAAATATTTATCTCGACCTCATGGAGTCACATCCGTCAGAGATCCCGAAATGGGAGATCACGGGAGGAATATAAAATATCAGCTTCATAATCTGCTGGAACGGATCTGCATTACCATTGCTGATATGTTACCCTGCAGCTCCTGATAGCAACTGGACCTGTCGTGCACCATCTGCTGTTTGGCACAGGATCCATGTTCTCCAATGTGCTGGCCTGGGGGGCTCTTTACATTTGGCACAGACTCCAGTCCCGTCCACAACCATAGACGTTCCAAACTGACTCAATAAAAAGAGCCGAGAATAAAAGCAATCTCCTCCTGAGGGTCCTTAAGACCCTGGAGCCCATCTGCAGCTTCTCCTGCTCATGTCATTATATACACGGGGAGAATGTAATATCACCGAACATATGAGAAGAGGCTGAAAGATAAGGAAGGAACGCAACGCAGAGGAAAAATAGTCCGAATATGTCAAATATAACAAGTGCCGAATAAGAAGTGAGAAGGGATGGCAAGCAGGGTCGGACTGGGGTGCCTAGGGCCCACCAGTGGGATTATTTCCAGGGGCCCACCCTACTGCCATATTAAATATTGCCCGTCCAGTTTTTGCCATTATGCACGTTTAAAGTGCATTTTCACACACAATACAGTGTGCAAAACAGAACTGTATTGTCATTTGTACTAAATTGATCACTTTTAGCTGCGCCTTGGTTTACTGTCTTTGAATAGAAAAAAATATTTTATTTTATATATGGGTATGCATGGTGAATATCATGGTGAATATTGACAGGAGTAACAATCACACAGGGACTCACCTATAGCTTATGCGTCCCTTCATAGCTCATTCAGATGTGACAGAATTCTGCACCAGAATAGAAGCCAATTTCTACTTGCCTCAACTCCCCTAGGCAGTAGGGAAGCAAACCGAGCAAACCTCAGCAAACCGAGGTTAAACCAGAGAGGCAAAACAGTACCAAATCACAATCCAAAAGAGTAGTCAATAAGCCAAGAAGCAGAGATCAGTAAATACAAAACAAGAGCAAGGACAAAGCAAAGTCAGAGACAATATCCAGCAAACATTTAAGGAAGCCCAGAACCCGTCTCAGGCTTGATTGGCAGATAAGCTTTCAAACACAATGCAAACACCCCTTAGGGTGCATTCACACGGTGGAAAATGGCAGAATTTGGTGTGGAATCTGTGACAGATACAGCGCTGAAAAAAAAGCCTCCCATTGACTTCAATGGGTTCCTTTTTCTGCAAAGCAACCCATTGAAGTCAATGGGAGGCTTTTTTTTAGCGCTGAATCTAATGCAGATTCCACACCAAATTCAACGGTATTTTCCTCTGTGTGAATGCACCCTAACAATAACAACACAATGACAAGAGACCGGGAGCAGGTACTCATAAGCAGACAGGCCTCCTGCACTGTACAATGCAGCAAGAGAATGGTGCAGGAGTTCGAACGGGTGAGCACGTAACATGAGTATAATTTTTCTTTATAAGGGGTCATTCACATGGAGTAACGCCTCACGTGTATCAGAGGCGTACACGCCGGCGTTACGGCAGGGCTGCCGAGCACTTCCCATTCACTTCAATGGGAGCGCTCGTAGCACCGCCGTTACGGCGGCGTTATGAGTGCTCCCATTGAAGTGAATGGGAAGTGCTCAGCAGCCCTGCCGTAACGCCGGCGTGTACGCCTCTGATACACGCGGAGCGTTACTCCATGTGAATGGCCCCTTATGCTGTGTTTTTTTTCTTTCAGGTTACGATGATCCATTGGATTATGTTGGATTCCATCGATGATCATTTTTGTTTTATTTTTTTTAAATTCTTTAATAAAATGGTCAACGATTTGTCTATTTCAATAAAAACAAATTTCTTTCACGTCTTGAGTTTTTATAAATACTTTCTTACGCCTTAATAATGGTGACTGGTAGACAGCATCCATTACTAAGGTGTGGCTTAGCATTAGTGGTGAATATTCTAGCACTAACCCTACAATTATTACCCCGCTACATAACGCTGAGAAGAATTGGTTATCATCCAATACCCGGCTGTTTAATAGAGACTGATGAGGATTGGGGCAGTCGCAGGCTGGAATTATTAGGGTCAGTGCACACTGAATTTTTTGGTGCTTATTTTGACGCTAAATCCGCCTCAAAATCAGCCTCCAAAAAAAAGCCTCCCAATAGAACTCAAAATGAGCACCAAAAAACTCAGTGTGCACTGACCCTTAGGCTGGAAAAGGCCGAAAACAACAGGCTGGTATTATAAGGCTGAGAAGGGCCAAAAACCATGCCCTTTCCACCCTTGTAATGTCAGGATACTGTTTGTTGCATCTGACTGGCTCAGAAATATTGGGGGGATTCTACGTTGCTTCATAATAAGAAAAAAAAATGACATAGGGTCCCCCCAATTTTTCATAACCAGCCAGATATAACAAGCAGCAGTATCCTGACATTACAAGGGTTGTTAGGGCCATGGTTTTTGGCCCTTCCCAGCCTTATAATACCAGCCTGCGACCACCCCAATCCCCAGCAGTCTCTTTAGACAGCTGGGTATGGGATGATACCCAGCTCTTCCCGGCACCCCTGATGGTGTTGGGTACCGGGGTAATAATTGGAGGGCTAGTGCTAGACTATTCACCAGCTAACACTAAGCCACACCTTAGTAATGGATGCCGTCTATCAGACAGTCACCATTACTAAGGGGGTAAGAAAGTATTTAAAAAAAAAAAAAAATCAAGAGACATGAGAGAAATTTTTTTTACTGAAATAAAAACGCCCTCAGACAACCCTCGTTGACCATTTTATTAAAAAAAACAAAAACGATGATCATCGATGGAGTCCAACGAATCCGATGTAATCCAAGCAATCCATCATAACCTGAAAGATAAAAAAAAAAACCTGTATGACGGAGAGATTGCCGCTGTTGTGAACATAGCATAAGGCTCTGGCTACACTACTACTTCCGTCATGCAACCAGTGTCGCTTTGGGACTCTTTCACATTAGTAAATGAAGTCGCATTGGGTCCCTCAGGTTGCAATGTGTCTCCATTCACTAACATAAGGGAAAGAATCACAGGGCGACGCATCTTTGGTCCAAGACACTATAAAACAAGCCCTAGGAATGTTATCAGTACTATGGATACATCATTGTCAGGGTGGCTCGTGCTTTGTTATTATATGTTGGGGTCTGTGGCCAAACGTGTGGCCTCCTCACCCCCGCTGTGGCCTCCTCACCCCCGCCCGACTGTGTCCTCCTCACCCCTGCCCGACTGTGGCCTCCTCACCCCCACCCGACTGTGGACTCCTCACCCCCGCTGTGTCCTCCTCACCCCCGCCCGACTGTGGCCTCCTCACCCCCGCCCGACTCCCGACTGTGTCCTCCTCACCCCCGCCCGACTGTGTCCTCCTCACCCCCACTGTGTCCTCCTCACCCCCACTGTGTCCTCCTCACCCCTGCCCGACTGTGGCCTCCTCACCCCCGCCCAACTGTGGCCTCCTCACCCCCACCCGACTGTGTCCTCCTCACCCCTGCCCAACTGTGTTCTCCTCACCCCCGCTGTGGCCTCTTCACCCCCACTGTGTCCTCCTCACCCCCACTGTGTCCTCCTCACCCCCACTGTGTCCTCCTCACCCCGCCCGACTGTGTCCTCCTCACCCCTGCCTGACTATGTCCTCCTCACCCCCGCCCAACTGTGGCCTCCTCACCCCCGCCCAACTGTGGCCTCCTCACCCCCGCCCAACTGTGGCCTCCTCACCCCCGCCCGACTGTGTCCTCCTCACCCCTGCCCAACTGTGTCCTCCTCACCCCCGCTGTGGCCTCCTCACCCCCACTGTGTCCTCCTCACCCCCACTGTGTCCTCCTCACCCCCGCCCGACTGTGTCCTCCTCACCCCTGCCTAACTATGTCCTCCTCACCCCCGCCCAACTGTGGCCTCCTCACCCCCGCCCAACTGTGGCCTCCTCACCCCCGCCCAACTGTGGCCTCCTCACCCCCGCCCGGCTGTGGCCTCCTCAGCCCCGCTGTGTCCTCCTCACCCCCGCCCAACTGTGGCCTCCTCACCCCCGCCCAACTGTGGCCTCCTCACCCCCGCGTGGCTGTGGCCTCCTCACCCCCACAGTGGCCTCCTCACCCCCGCCTGGCTGTGTCCTCCTCACCCCCGCTGTGGCCTCCTCACCCCTGCTGTGTCCTCCTCACCCCCACAGTGGCCTCCTCACCCCCGCCTGGCTGTGTCCTCCTCACCCCCACAGTGGCCTCCTCACCCCCGCCTGGCTGTGTCCTCCTCACCCCCACAGTGGCCTCCTCACCCCCGCCTGGCTGTGTCCTCCTCACCCCCACAGTGGCCTCCTCACCCCCGCCTGGCTGTGGCCTCCTCACCCCCACAGTGGCCTCCTCACCCCCGCCTGGCTGTGGCCTCCTCACCCCCACAGTGGCCTCCTCACCCCCGCCTGGCTGTGGCCTCCTCACCCCCACAGTGGCCTCCTCACCCCCGCCGGCTGTGGCCTCCTCTAGCTGCTCTCGTACATAGGGGATACAGCGCTGACATTCTGACGGTCACGGGGTCTGTGTTTCTGGCTTTCTGCACTTTCATCTTCCTCTGTACTTTAATTTATGACAAATCTTGTTTCCAGATCCTTTCTGAAAATAATTGAGAATCTCGGAGAAGCAGCTGCAGCGCCCGCAACGTCTCAGCCTCCTGCAATTTATGAAAATGAATTTGTCCCATGACATAAAGCCTTTTCCAGTTCACTACTGGATAATCCGGTGTAAATCACCTCAGACGTCACCTCTCAGCTCTGAAAATACATGAAGAGATTGGCTGTTCAATAGAAGGGTCCCTCATGCACATCCATAAACATATCCGCCACCTGCCCGCGCCACGACGAGAAGGGCGGCCGCTCCATACGCCGCAGTAAATCTCAGCAATAAATGGCGACTACCAGCAAAACTGAAGGACAGAACAGCAGATCCGTCACTGCCAGAAGACCGCCATGTACTGCATATATATATGACCAGACCGCAGTAACCCTATAATACCCAGAAGAAGATATCAGAGACATACAGAGAAAATGCCATAATACTGCCCCTATGTACAAGAATATAACTACTATAATACTGCTCCTATGTACAAGAATATAACTACTATAATACTACTCCTATGTACAAGAATATAACTACTATAATACTACCTCCTATGTACAAGAATATAACTACTATAATACTACTCCTATGTACAAGAATATAACTACTATAATACTACTCCTATGTACAAGAATATAACTACTATAATACTGCTCCTATATACAAGAATATAACTACTATAATACTGCTCCTATGTACAAGAATATAACTACTATAATACTACCTCCTATGTAAAAGAATATAACTACTATAATACTACTCCTATGTACAAGAATATAACTACTATAATACTACTCCTATGTACAAGAATATAACTACTATAATACTACTCCTATGTACAAGAATATAACTACTATAATACTGCCCCTATGTACAAGAATATAACTACTATAATACTACCTCCTATGTACAAGAATATAACTACTATAATACTGCTCCTATGTACAAGAATATAACTACTATAATACTACTCCTATGTACAAGAATATAACTACTATAATACTACCTCCTATGTACAAGAATATAACTACTATAATACTGCTCCTATGTACAAGAACATAAATACTATAATACTACCCCTATGTACAAGAATATAACTACTATAATACTACTCCTATGTACAAGAATATAACTACTATAATACTACTCCTATGTACAAGAATATAACTACTATAATACTGCCCCTATATACAAGAATATAACTACTATAATATTACCTCCTATGTACAAGAATATAACTACTATAATACTACTGCTATGTACAAGAATATAACTACTATAATACTACTCCTATGTACAAGAATATAACTACTATAATACTGCTCCTATGTACAAGAACATAAATACTATAATACTACCCCTATGTACAAGAATATAACTACTATAATACTGCTCCTATGTACAAGAATATAACTACTATAATACTACTCCTATGTACAAGAATATAACTACTATAATACTGCCCCTATATACAAGAATATAACTACTATAATATTACCTCCTATGTACAAGAATATAACTACTATAATACTACTGCTATGTACAAGAATATAACTACTATAATACTACTCCTATGTACAAGAATATAACTACTATAATACTGCTCCTATGTACAAGAACATAAATACTATAATACTACCCCTATGTACAAGAATATAACTACTATAATACTGCTCCTATGTACAAGAATATAACTACTATAATACTACTCCTATGTACAAGAATATAACTACTATAATACTGCCCCTATATACAAGAATATAACTACTATAATATTACCTCCTATGTACAAGAATATAACTACTATAATACTACTGCTATGTACAAGAATATAACTACTATAATACTACTCCTATGTACAAGAATATAACTACTATAATACTACTCCTATGTACAAGAATATAACTACTATAATACTGCTCCTATGTACAAGAATATAACTACTATAATACTGCTCCTATGTACAAGAATATAACTACTATAATACTACCCCCAATGTACAAGAATATAACTACTATAATACTACTCCTATGTACAAGAATATAACTACTATAATACTACTCCTATGTACAAGAATATAACTACTATAATACTGCTCCTATGTACAAGAATATAACTACTATAATACTGCCCCTATGTACAAGAATATAACTACTATAATAGTACTCCTATGTACAAGAATATAACTACTATAATACTGCTCCTATGTACAAGAATATAACTACTATAATACTGCTCCTATGTACAAGAATATAACTACTATAATACTACCTCCTATGTACAAGAATATAACTACTATGATACTGCTCCTATGTACAAGAATATAACTACTATAATACTGCTCCTATGTACAAGAATATAACTACTATAATACTACTCCTATGTACAAGAATATAACTACTATAATACTACTGCTATGTACAAGAATATAACTACTATAATACTACCTCCTATATACAAGAATATAACTACTATAATACTACCTCCTATATACAAGAATATAACTACTATAATACTACCTCCTATGTACAAGAATATAACTACTATAATACTACTCCTATGTACAAGAATATAACTACTATAATACTACTCCTATGTACAAGAATATAACTACTATAATACTGCTCCTATGTACAAGAATATAACTACTATAATACTACCCCCAATGTACAAGAATATAACTACTATAATACTACTCCTATGTACAAGAATATAACTACTATAATACTACTCCTATGTACAAGAATATAACTACTATAATACTGCTCCTATGTACAAGAATATAACTACTATAATACTGCCCCTATGTACAAGAATATAACTACTATAATAGTACTCCTATGTACAAGAATATAACTACTATAATACTGCTCCTATGTACAAGAATATAACTACTATAATACTACCTCCTATGTACAAGAATATAACTACTATAATACTGCTCCTATGTACAAGAATATAACTACTATAATACTGCCCCTGTGTACAAGAATATAACTACTATAATACTACTCCTATGTACAAGAATATAACTACTATAATACTGCTCCTATGTACAAGAATATAACTACTATAATACTACCTCCTATGTACAAGAATATAACTACTATAATACTACTGCTATGTACAAGAATATAACTACTATAATACTACCTCCTATGTACAAGAATATAACTACTATAATACTACCTCCTATGTACAAGAATATAACTACTATAATACTACCTCCTATGTACAAGAATATAACTACTATAATACTACTCCTATGTACAAGAATATAACTACTATAATACTACCTCCTATGTACAAGAATATAACTACTATAATAGTACTCCTATGTACAAGAATATAACTACTATAATACTGCTCCTATGTACAAGAATATAACTACTATAATACTGCTCCTATGTACAAGAATATAACTACTATAATACTACCTCCTATGTACAAGAATATAACTACTATAATACTACTGCTATGTACAAGAATATAACTACTATAATACTACCTCCTATGTACAAGAATATAACTACTATAATACTACCTCCTATGTACAAGAATATAACTACTATAATACTACCTCCTATGTACAAGAATATAACTACTATAATACTACTCCTATGTACAAGAATATAACTACTATAATACTACCCCCTATGTACAAGAATATAACTACTATACTACTACCTCCTATATACAAGAATATAACTACTATAATACTACCTCCTATGTACAAGAATATAACTACTATAATACTACCTCCTATGTACAAGAATATAACTACTATAATACTACCTCCTATGTACAAGAATATAACTACTATAATACTACTCCTATGTACAAGAATATAACTACTATAATACTACCCCCTATGTACAAGAATATAACTACTATAATACTGCTCCTATGTACAAGAATATAACTACTATAATACTACTCCTATGTACAAGAATATAACTACTATAATACTACTCCTATGTACAAGAATATAACTACTATAATACTACTCCTATGTACAAGAATATAACTACTATAATACTGCTCCTATGTACAAGAATATAACTTCTATAATACTGCTCCTATGTACATGAATATAACTACTATAATACTACTCCTATGTACAAGAATATAACTACTATAATACTACTCCTATGTACAAGAATATAACTACTATAATACTGCTCCTATGTACAAGAATATAACTACTATAATACTGCTCCTATGTACAAGAATATAACTTCTATAATACTGCTCCTATGTACATGAATATAACTACTATAATACTACTCCTATGTACAAGAATATTGAGCGCAGCTCTGGAGTATAATACAGGATAAGTAATGTAATGTATGTCCTCCCTCTCCTCCCCAACTCCTTCCCATCCCCCTCTTCCTGCTCCTCCTTCTCCCCCCCTTCCCCTCTCCTCCTCCCCTCCTCCTCCTTCTCCTCCTCTTTCCCGTCCCCCTCTCCTCCTTATACTCCTCCCCCTCCTCCCCCTCCCCCTCTCCTCCTCCTCTCCTTACTCCTCCACCTCCACATCCCCTGCCCCTCTTCTCCCCTGCCTCCTTCTCCCCCTCTTTCCCCTCCCCTCTCCTCCTCCTTCTCCCCCTCTCCTCCTCTTCCCCCTCCTCCACTCTTCCTTCTCCTCCCCCTCCTCCTCCTTCTCCTCCTCCCCCTTCACCTCTCCTCCCCCTCCTCCTCCCCTCCTCCTCCTCCTCCCCTCCTCCTTCTCCTCCTCCTCCTCCCCTCCTCCTTCTCCTCCTCCTCCTCCCCCTCCACCTCTCCTCCCCCTCCTCCCCCTCCTCCTCCCCTCCTCCTTCTCCTCCTCCTCCTCCCCCTCCTCCTCCTCCCCTCCTCCTTCTCCTCCTCCCCCTCCTCCTCCCCTCCTCCTCCTCCTCCCCTCCTCCTTCTCCTCCTCCTCCTCCCCCTCCACCTCTCCTCCCCCTCCTCCTCCTCCCCCTCCACCTCTCCTCCCCCTCCTCCTCCTCCCCCTCCTCCTCCTCCCCTCCTCCTTCTCCTCCTCCTCCTCCCCCTCCTCCTCCTCCCCTCCTCCTTCTCCTCCTCCCCCTTCTTCTTCTCCTCTCCCTCCCTCTCCTCCTCTCCCTCCTCCTCTCCCTCCCCCTTCCCCTCCTCCTCCCCTTCCCCTTCCTCCTCCTTCTCCTCCTCTCCCTCCCACCTCTTCCTTCTTCCCTTCCTCCTCCTCCCCCTCCCCTCTCCTCCTCTTCCTCCTCCCCTCCTCCTTCCTCCTCCTCCCCCTTCACCTCTCCTCCCCCTCCTCCTCCCCTCCTCCTCCTCCTCCCCTCCTCCTTCTCCTCCTCCTCCTCCCCCTCCACCTCTCCTCCCCCTCCTTCTCCTCCCCCTCCTCCTCCTCCCCTCCCCCTTCCCCTCCTCCTCCCCCTCCCCTTCCTCCTCCCTCTCCTCCTCTCCCTCCCACCTCCTCCTTCTTCCCTTCCTCCTCCGCCCCCTCCCCTCTCCTCCTCTTCCTCCTCCCCTCCTCCTTCCTCCTCCTCCTTCTCCTCCCCACCTCCCCCTCCCCCTCCTCCTCTTCCTCCCCTCCCCCCTCTTCCTCTTTCCCCTCCCCCTCTCCTCCTCCCCTCCTCCTCCTCCCATTCCCTCCCCTCCCCCCTTTTCCTCCTCCTCCTCCTTCCCCTCCCCGTCCCTCTCCTTCTCCCCCTCCTCCTCCTTCTCCTCCTCCCCCCCTCCCCCTCCTCCTCCTCCTCCCCCTCCTCGCTGAGACTCTTTATGACAAGTTAGTTCATTAAACTTTACAATCAGGAGAAAACTTTTTTGGCCTCTTTTAAGTTTCTTTGCAGTTTCCACCTTTGTGGAAAGAGGGAAAAATTTCCCGTCCATAAAACTGCGAGGTCCCCAAACCTTTGTGTAAATGTCAGCGGCTCCTGGTGATGATAAACAGGCGCGGCGCTCATTAGCCGCCGCCACCGTCCTCCCCATAGACTCACACCGCGCTCCGCCAGCCGCCCACCGGGGACCATTAAAGCCCAATTTAAATGCATTAGGAGGAGGACGGGATTCGGCATTTGATAATCTGCTCTTTGCCGGGCGACCTGATTGCAGATTTGCTTTTTATTGCTTTTCTCACATTCTCTGTAAAACTGAACAACACTTTTATCTGTGACTAGAAATAAAGCGCATTGTAGTAATCATCAGGGAGGGGGAACAATGGCAGGGCGTGGGGCCCCCGAAATATTACAGGATTACCACTGCACAAAATACTGAAAATCACCCAAATACTCCTAAGGAATAAGAGAAAGGAGAAGATTCTATAGATTCTATAGGGAAATACCATAGAGTGGGGGTGCCGGGCCCTCAGTGTAATGTCCCAACAGCGCCTCCACACAGCAGAATACCCCCCGCAGTGATCCCCAAATAGTATATTGTCCCCCTGCCAGTGTAATGCCCCTCAGTGCCCCCATACAATGTAATGCCCCTTAGTGTCCCACACACAGTATAATGTCCCTTAGTGCCCCCACACAGTATAATGCCCCTTAGTGCCCCCACACATAGTATAATGCCCCTTTGCTACCTTTACCCACTATAATGCAAGGATTGGCAGTAATCCCTGCTCCTGACACAGCAGCCTATTGTGCTGCTCCTGGGTAGTCAGAAGGGACCTCCAGACCTGAGATTGGACTATGGCCCATCAGATGACCCCCCCCCCCCCCCCCGACCTAGTACAATATTAGAAGCAGTTTGAGAATAATGTGCAGAGACCCCCAGAGACCCCTGGAGCCGTTCTAGTGAATCGGGGTGTATTCCCCACATACAATCACATCTGCAAAGAAATCCAAGGATCAACCTCCGAAATAGACTGGAAATATCAGTCAGACTTTCACCTGATGTGTGAACACTTTCCTATTTATGCCACAGGTTTGCCACCAACAGAATATTCACTGGACTTATAGCAGAATAGATGAGACCTAAAACAAATCTCATCCATATCGAGGAACCATCAGCACCGGTGCAGAGCATTACTGGAGAGTTCACTTTTTGCAATTTATAGGATAAAATCTTCAGCAAATTTGCAGCCATTATGTGCTGTGTCCATAACATGAGCAGCAAAATT
Organism: Leptodactylus fuscus; assembly: GCF_031893055.1. Taxonomy (NCBI): domain Eukaryota; kingdom Metazoa; phylum Chordata; class Amphibia; order Anura; family Leptodactylidae; genus Leptodactylus; species Leptodactylus fuscus. The sequence continues at coordinate 3,760,948 of NC_134265.1, read as the reverse complement.
TGAGGCAATTTTTCGCTATTGCAGATTTTTCACAGCAGGAATCTGAATTTCCAGTGTGTTTCCTCTATTCTATCCTGTATCCTATCCTGCAATCTATGTGCAAGGAAGTTCTCGACCATGAGGTCCACTACATCCTAGAACCAATCCAAACAACTGTGGTGGTGGAGCAGGCAGAGGACTTCTATGCCTCTCTGATTCCCTAATAACTGCGCATTATGGCTGCTATACATCACCCCCTGCACCTCCTTCATGTGTCTGGGGAGCAGCACTGATCACTGATTGCCAAGAAGGGGTTAATCATGGTCTCCCCATTACCCTGTTGAGTATAGGGGTCTCTTCAGTGCCTGGGGAGTGATGATGGGCAGTATACACCCCTTCTCCTCCATGCAGGGCCTGGATTACTAGCATTAGTTAGAAAATGTACCATGATGTAAACCAGCCAGTAAAATGTCTGATTGATAGCTTCCATTTACTGGGATTTAGTAGTAGCCACCAAATAGGTTCACTGTAGCCCCCCATTATTCTGTTATTGTCTTGATACCCACCACCATCAGGGGAACTTGGAAGAGCCAGGTATGGTTCGATACCTTACTATCACTAGACGGACAGCTGCAGGTTGGTGTTATTAGGGTGGATTTTTCTACCCCGGTTCTGAAGGACTGATACTGCTTTATCGGCTAGCTGTGGAATATCAGGGAACCCCATTTTGCTTTTTTAAAAATGAATAATTGAAAAAACAAAAACAACAATGTGGGTCCCCCCATTGGCCAATGATTTATAGTAACTCTTTTTGGCACATGGAGCCATGGGAAGAGTTTCATGGGCTTCACTTGGCAGAGACTGCTTCTGATGGGGTCCGCACACTCAAGGGGTTCATCACTGGTAGGAAAAGACTATGGTTAACCCCTTTTAGGGCAATCAGAGATTCCATCACTTACATAGAGTCATTGATTGCAATGCAGAAGGTCAGGGGATCGTCGGCAAATAATGCTCTTCACTGGTCCCCAGATACTGAAGGGTCCTCTGTATTCAAGAGGTTAATGGCAGTTGTGGCAAGATCACAATTAACCCCTTTGTGGGAAGTCAGTCATTGCATCACTTGGATGGAGGGACTGATTTCAGGAGGTCCAGGGAATACTGCTTACCTCCACTCTCACCTGTCTCATATGGAAGCTTCAGCAATCGGGCAACACAGTGGGATCTGGCATATCTGCGATCAATTGCCAATTACGCACAAACAACTTACTAAATACAAGGTCTAAGCAGTGATCTCCAACCAGCTGTGTCAGGGATGCTGGGAGTTGTAGTTTTGCTACAGATGATGTGAATAAAAACAGACTCAGATGGAGGAGGGCATGGAGAGCGGATATCCAGTATCATCATCTCCACCATCAGTACAAGGCCTGACCGGCTGCCACCAGTGGGTCTTAGTTTCCAGTTTAGAAGCCACAGACACAGAGTGAAGGAACAAATATACACATGTAGATTGGACTATTCTGTTTTCCTGTTTCACTCCAAGCTGAAGTTGTAGCCATCGCTGAAGAGATACGGCCTCTATATCGAGACGCTGATATCAATCTTAGGAAGATGACGGGGTTAATGCTCCCGTAAAAAAGCAGCTCTTAATCTTTTTTATGCATTTGTCCATCGAGTGCTTTTTAATTCTTTGATGCAGAGACCAGGAGTATCGTCGCACTGAGGACTCATAAAAAATGCATTAGCACAAACATGGCAGAGAGCCCAGAGCCCAAGCTTCATATGGTAACCCCACACTGCACTGGAAACCAGAAGTGAAAGGAACGCAAAGACAGAAAACTCAATGAGGTGAAGTCAACAAACGTCAGTCAGGAGAGACACAAGTCCAACAGCCTGAATTATTCATGAACTGAGACCTCACAGCAAAGACCAAAGTCCCAACCACAGTCCTGATTACAGCCCGGACCACGGCCAGGACCAAAGCATGGACCACAGCCCTTATTAGAGTACAGCCCACAGCCACGACCAAAGCACTGACCACAGCCACGACTAAAGTCTCAACCACATCCACGGCCAAAGCCCCAACCACAGCCCTGATTACAGCCCAGACCACAGCCAGGACCAAAGCACTGACCACAGTTAAGACCAAAGACCTGACCACAGCCAGACTAAAGCACTGACCACAGCCCTGATTACAGCCCAGACCACAGGCAGACTAAAGCACTGACCACAGCCACAACCAAAGTCCCAACCACAGCCCTATTTACAGCCAAGACCCCATGCAGGACCACAGGCCTGACCACAGCCCTGATTAGAGTGAAGACCACAGCCCTGATTACAGCCCATACCACAGTTAGACCAAAGCACTGACCACAGTTAAGACCAAAGCCCCAACCACAGCCCTGATTACAGCCCAGACCACAGTCCAGATCACAGCCAAGTCCACGTCTTTGACTATAGCCTAGATCATAGCCAAAGACAAAGTCCTAACCATAGGACACAGGCGTGACTACAGACCATTGCCAAGACCACAGCCAAGATTAGAACCATGTCTACAGGCCACATCCTAGACCAAAGCACTAACCATGGCCTTAACCCACAGTCCAGACAATAGCCCAGATCACAGTCAAGGCCACAATCCAAACAAGAGCCCAAACCACAACCAAGACCAGGGCAACAGCAATGACTATAGACCATAGCCAAGATTAGAGCCATGACAAAAGACCACATCCTTGATCACAGCCACATCTACAACTAAGATCACCGCCCAGAACATAACCAAACCCATATCCCTGACATTAGCCATGATGACTGCCTAGATCACAACTAAAGCACCAAAACCACAGAACTGACCACAGTCCATACTGCAGCCATAACCACAGCCAAGACCACAGTCCTGACCGACCACAGTTCATACTGCAACCATAACCAAAGCCAAGACCACAGCCCTGACCACAGCCCATACTGCAGCCATAACCACAGCCAAGACCACAGCCCATACTGCAGCCATAACCACAGCCAAGACCACAGTCCTGACCGACCACAGCCCATACTGCAGCCATAACCACAGCCAAGACCACAGCCCATACTGCAGCCATAACCACAGCCAAGACCACAGTCCTGACCACAGCCCATACTGCAGCCATAACCACAGCCAAGACCACAGTCCTGACCGACCACAGTCCATACTGCAGCCATAACCACAGCCAAGACGACAGTCCTGACCGACCACAGTCCATACTGCAGCCATAACCACAGCCAAGACCACAGTCCTGACCGACCACAGTCCATACTGCAACCATAACCACAGCCAAGACCACAGCCCTGACCACAGCCCATACTGCAGCCATAACCAAAGCCAAGACCACAGCTCTGACCACAGCCCATACTGCAGCCATAACCACAGCCAAGACCACAGTCCTGACCACAGCCCATACTGCAGCCATAACCACAGCCAAGACCACAGCTCTGACCACAATCCATACTGCAGCCATAACCACAGCCAAGACCACAGTCCTGACCACAGCCCATACTGCAGCCATAACCACAGCCAAGACCACAGTCCTGACCACAGCCCATACTGCAGCCATAACCACAGCCAAGACCACAGTCCTGACCACAGCCTATAAACATAATCAGAAGAACATCAGAAGACGTCTTGAAGCCAATACTTATCTAATGTTCATTACCAATCCTGGACTTTTATGAGCCTCCGATCTGTGACTAATGACTTCAAATTATATTGATCAGTCTTAAAGGGTTGTATGAGTAACGGAGGAGGAGGAGGAGGAGGAGGAGGAGGAGTGCGCTATATATAGGGGCTGTGATGTATATATCTGCTCCATTCACTTACCCCATAGTTATCTATACAGCACAGTCAATGAGTCTGATAAAAACTACACAAAAATTACAATAAGTCATGTGATGTCTGAGGACTTTATGCCACAAGCCAGGCAATCTCTTATAGTGGTGACCTGGAGCCAGGGGAGGGTGGGGGGAGTCCATGTGTGGATTGTTTGGTCAGATCCCAATTATGGCAAATCTATTAGTCCAGAGAGCTCCAGTAGTGTCCACTCATCCAGGGACAATGTGTCTAACAATACTCCGGGCTCTGCTTGGCATTGTGCATACAGATCTCAGGAGCTTGTGCAGATACTCCAGAACCCATTGATGTGCTTTACACCACTCCAGGCTCTGCTTGGCATTGTGCATACAGATCTCAGGAGCTTGTACAGATACTCCAGAACCCATTGATGTGCTTTACACCACTCCAGGCTCTGCTTGGCATTGTGCATACAGATCTCAGGAACTTGTGCAGATACTCCAGAACCCATTGATGTGCTTTACACCACTCCAGGCTCTGCTTGGCATTGTGCATACAGATCTCAGGAACTTGTGCAGATACTCCAGAACCCATTGATGTGCTTTACACCACTCAGGGTTCTGCTTGGCATTGTGCATACATATCTCAGGAGCTTGTGCAGATACTCCAGAACCCATTGATGTGCTTTACACCACTCAGGGTTCTGCTTGGCATTGTGCATACAGATCTCAGGAGCTTGTGCAGATACTCCAGAACCCATTGATGTGCTTTACACCACTCAGGGTTCTGCTTGGCATTGTGCATACAGATCTCAGGAGCTTGTGCAGATACTCCAGAACCCATTGATGTGCTTTACACCACTCAGGGTTCTGCTTGGCATTGTGCATACAGATCTCAGGAGCTTGTGCAGATACTCCAGAACCCATTGATGTGCTTTACACCACTCTGGGCTCTGCTTGGCATTGTGCATACAGATCTCAGGAGCTTGTGCAGATACTCCAGAACCCATTGATGTGCTTTACACCACTCAGGGTTCTGCTTGGCATTGTGCATACATATCTCAGGAGCTTGTGCAGATACTCCAGAACCCATTTATGTGCTTTACACCACTCCAGGCTCTGCTTGGCATTGTGCATACAGATCTCAGGAGCTTGTGCAGATACTCCAGAACCCATTGATGTGCTTTACACCACTCCAGGCTCTGCTTGGCATTGTGCATACAGATCTCAGGAGCTTGTGCAGATACTCCAGAACCCATTGATGTGCTTTACACCACTCCGGGCTCTGCTTGGCATTGTGCATGCAGATCATAGACCTGAGTCCTCAGTTCCACTATAGGTCCCATGTGTCAATGAAGATGGCATGGCTGGGATGGATTTTATGCACTGGGCTCTGTACTTGATCTCATTATATACATATACACACACCGGCTCCTCCAGATTCCACTTTTTTGTATACTCCCCTCCCCCACAACGAGACTTCCTTTATTATCTTAGATTTTTGCAGCTGCGATACGACTATCTTTAAATATCTATGTTTTCCGACTGTGAAATTACTCGCAGGACTTGGCGCGCAGATTGACAGTTTAAGTTGGATTTGGGGTAATTGGTACCTTTCACGCAGGATTCAGCGCTCAGCTCGGAGACATTGTCAGTGTGTTTAGCAGTCACACCAGAGAATCGGAAGATTATTACCGGGAGATAAGGAGACGTCTGCGCGGTCCTCGCTGCACCTGCTTCCATCCCAGATTCCTTCTCCATTTAAAATAATTTACTGCGCTCTAATTATTTTACGTGTCTGATTCTGCAGAATAAGACGTCTGCGCCGCAAAATCGCCATCTCCAAAGCTTAAAGCCTCAATTATGAAAGCGGGAAGTACTTTATAGTTTTGCTCATTTTATCTCTTGTCTTTGTTTTTCCCCTTTTACTAATGTTCTGTAGAGTGAGACTGATCCGGGGTTTGTCGGGGTCGATCTTCTTTCTTTAGAACAAGCTCGGCCTATCAGAGGAATCTGCTGTGGTCATGTATGAAGATATGGATTCTCCAATCTATTTGCTGCTGGTTAGACTGGGGAGGAGGGTCAGGAACCCCCTGGGGTGGCTACTTACACTCTCCAAGGAGGCGCCATGTCATGTGCACTAAGTAGTCATGGATAGACATCGGCCATAGGCAGAAGCAAAGCTGAAGGTGACCACTAGAAGGTCCGTCCAGGGAATAACCTGGAATGAAGAGATAACCAAGCAAAGAACAACAGGTATCAACAGACATTGTAGAAGGACAAGCCGAGAGGAGAGCCAAAAACAAGGCTGAGGTCAGGATCAGTGGTGAAAATCAATACCAAGGTCAGAAACATTTGTGTCCATGTCAAGATCAAGCCAGAGAATAAACAGAAACAAAGTAGAAAGATAACCAGAACAAGGCAAAGAACAAGTATTAGACCAGACACTGCAGAAAGGAAGGTCAAGAGTATAGTCAGACACAAGGCTGAGGTCAGGATCAGGATCTGAGATGTGAAATTCAATGAAGAAGATCTAGGAAAGGCTGTACCAGTATCATTACACCCCCCGAAGCAGATGAAGACCTCTACAATAGTCCACCCATCCTGACATCATCTGGAAGCCTCATGTCTGTGGATGCCGGAACGGAGGAGACCTGAAGTCACTGACCACAGCCATTGGCAACCCTGCAACGATGGAAGGTGTCTCCGAATCACCCAAGACTAGATATTGTCACCTGTGCATGTTCTCATTCCTGGTCGGCTCATGACAACTGATGGTCTGGACCTGTATGTGAAGCTGGAGAGAAGAGGCTCGTGGATGCCCAGTATGGTGGGAACTAGATGAGTATAGCTATGGGGTGGTGAGGTGATCGCTTCCCTACAGGAAAAGATACAAATGCTCCAATCCTACAAGATGGCGGTCAGTCAATGTCATTTTCAGTGCATTTTAGCAGCAGAGATACTAAAGCAGATGACAGGGAACACACCCTGCCCCCTCTTCTGTGTGAGGCCTTCTCATTGGGAGGCATAAGATGGCATCTAATATTAACCCTTTCTAGGACTCTGTTCAAAACCATCTACAATATTCAGGCTTCTGTCTGCTACAACTATCCTGTGTGTCCAAGACATCAGGCACATTGTATCACTTTACTATTGTCTTTGGCCTGACGTGTATGGGTGCTGGGATACAAAGTAGTAGACAGCTTCGCTACATTGTCTCACAGTCTACAAACATGTGATGTTATAGGCAGATGGACAGGCGCATGCACTGCCAAACTCCATGCACAGGACACACAGGATAGTTGGAGATGGAACGATGTAACTGGCATTAACTAAGATGGTTATTAATGGGCTTCCTATTGGCTAATGCACAATGGGACATAAGGGACAGGGAGAGGAGAGGACAGCTAGAAGACAGGCAACAGCTTGGGACTATGTGAGCGGGTAGGATATGACCAAGGAAGAAATGAATGTGAGATGAGTTCTAGTCCCTTAGACTAAGAGATATGACAGGCATGCTCTACTTCTTGAACGTTACCTAAAATGCTATACAAGTTGTACTGTTGAGGTAGTGACCTCTGCCAGAATACGGGTCACTTCCAGTGGTCAGTCACCTGCTCCAAATCAATCATGCATGTGCGCGCTGACTAAGATAAATTCCGACACAGGAGTCAGTGTTAATCCCAGTCCATGCAACAAGGCGCTGTGCCTGCTCACACAGTACTGAGGTTTATTGAGAAAGTCACAAATCTTATACAGGAATGCAAGAAAGATAAGATAACGGCAGGCTGTAAGCATATACGTCTTGTATCCGAATACACTGGCGATCAGTCATTGGCTCTTAAGTTTCAACATCTCTTAGGTTTCGACTTCCAGAGAAATGATACTGTCTTTCTTGTAAACCACATGACGATCGTTTGCGTCAGCCTCTGGGTGCGGTACCGAATGCAGGCGCCATCTTAATGTATAAACGTTGCACAAAGAAAAATATAATTTCTTAAGCAGTATAAAGCATGTATAAAAATAAGAATGGACATGGTTTACCTTCACAGTACTATGGGCTTGGCAATGCTATGAGACCACTATTGGCCGCCATGTTGCTTTTTGCTAAGGCTCCTCTCTTTTGGATCTTCCATGGAGGGTAAAGCTCGGGCCTTCCATGACTTTCTCCTGCGCTGTCGTCTTGGCGTCCCCTTGCTCTCCTGATGGCAGTGACGATGGATTTGTCCCCGGAGCGGAGACGACTTTACATAATATATTTCTATGAATTGTATAACATAAGTGATAATCACCGGAGCGAAGTCTCCTCTCCGGGACTCTAATCACCGCCTGAACCTGGAGCTTGTAACATTTTATCTATCAATCCGTGCCGGGTTATCAAGGGGATTGGAGACGTGAGGAGCGTAGATGGATGATTTGGGACATGACATTGAGTTATAACAAGCGTTCTGCTCCCTCCTGTCTGATGATTTGGAGAGATAGATTATAGGATGTGACATTACGTTCTCGCCTCTTCTTCTCCGGCTGCTCACTTATAGTGTCAGAAGAAACATTTCATGAAGGTCGTTCTTCCGGCTGCGCTGATTAAAAACCGAGAGTGAGCGACAAAGATGAGATTGTGGGATTGACAGCTGTCATGGTGAAGGCCACGCTCCTATCAACATCCGTGGCTTAGAGACCAGCCGGGAGATAATAAGACGGGATCAGAGAGAACGGGACAAGACACGTCCGGTGGCCAAACATCACATGTCCAATGCCCTAGACTACATTATACAGCATTATACACTAGTATACAGTATTATACACTAGTATATACCATTATACACTAGTATACAGCATTATACACTATTATATAGTATTATACACTAGTATATACCATTATACACTAGTATACAGTATTATACAGTATTATACGCTACTATACACCATTATACACTAGTATACAGTATACAGTATTATACACTACTATACACTACTATACACTACTATACAGTATTATACACGGGATCAGAGAGAATGTAACAAGACATGTCCGGTGGACAAACATCACATGTCCAAGGCCCTAGACTACATTATACAGCATTATACACTAGTATACAGTATTATACAGTATTATACGCTACTATACACTACTATACACCATTATACACTACTATTCAGTATTATACACTAGTATATACCATTATACACTAGTATACAGTATTATACAGTATTATACGCTACTATACACTACTATACACTAGTATACACGGGATCAGAGAGAGAACGTAACAAGACGCGTCCGGTGGCCAAACATCACATGTCCAATGCCCTAGACTACATTATACAGCATTATACACTATTATACAGTATTATACACTAGTATACAGTATTATACGCTACTATACACTACTATACACCATTATACACTACTATACACCATTATACACTACTATACAGTATTATACAGTATGATACACCATTATACACTACTATACACTACTATACAGTATTATACAGTATTATACACAATTATACACTAGTATACAGTATTATACAGTATTATACGCTACTATACACTATTATACGCTATTATACACTATAATACACTAGTATACACTATTATACGCTATTATACACTATAATACACTAGTATACACTACTATAATGTTCCCTAATACCCCTCCATAGTTCTCCGCCTCCTCTGTCCCTTCTAGACTCTCGTGTCTTCTCTATATTCTCCTGTTCCTTCCCAGACCCCTCTACCCCTTCCAAACCCTTGTGTTCCCTTTAGACTCTGTTCTCTGTGACTCTTCTGATTCTTCTTAATGTCTCTGTTCCTTGTCGAGCACTTTCTTCCCTCTAGACTTCTCAGGACTGCCTATACTCTTATACTATATATCTATACTCTATACTCTATCACCCCATAGTCTTTTCTCCCCTCCAGAATCCTTTCCCCCTCTATACTCTTCCGTCTTCTCTTGACCCCTCTGTTCCCATCAGAGCCCTTTGCTCTCAGGTCCCTTTAGACCCCTCTGTTTTCTCTAGACCTCTCAGGTCCCTTTAGACCCCTCTGTTTTCTCTAGACCTCTCAGGTCCCTTTAGACCCCTGTGTTCCCTCTAGACCTCTCAGGTCCCTTTAGATCCCTCTGTTCCTTCTAGACCTCTCAGGTCCCTTTAGATCCCTCTGTTCCTTCTAGACCTCTCAGGTCCCTTTAGACCCCTCTGTTTTCTCTAGACCTCTCAGGTCCCTTTAGACCCCTCTGTTTTCTCTAGACCTCTCAGGTCCCTTTAGACCCCTGTGTTCCCTCTAGACCTCTCAGGTCCCTTTAGATCCCTTTGTTCCTTCTAGACCTCTCAGGTCCCTTTAGACCCCTCTGTTCCTTCTAGACCTCTCAGGTCCCTTTAGACCCCTCTGTTTTCTCTAGACCTCTCAGGTACCTTTAGACCCCTCTGTTCCCTCCAGACCTCTCAGGTCCCTTTAGACCCCTCTGTTCCCTCTAGACCTCTCAGGTCCCTTTAGACCCCTCTGTTCCCTCTAGACCTCTCAGGTCCCTTTAGACCCCTCTGTTCCCTCTAGACCTCTCAGGTCCCTTCAGATTCTCCCGTTCCCTCCAGACATGTCTGTCCCTTTTCATACCCCCGTGGCACCAGCTTATCTCTTGGGGAATCTAGTATATGGACATATGGTTCTGGTCCAGAAATATTGAAATCCAGCTTTTCAGTGTCAGCCATCAGGGACCCATCAGGCTGCTCCCATATATATTGTATTGTTGGTCCAACCCACCACCATTGACTGTCTATAGATGTCTAAACATGTCTTCAGACAGATGGCATGTATGTACACCAGACATGAGCAGCAGGGGAACATAACTGGCAGATATAAGAATATGGAAAGCTGATAAGATGATAGAGATGATGGGAATGTTTATGTGGGAAGATCTTCTATGACGAGTTACCAAGGACTGGTTTTATCCATGAACATGTGAATCCTCAAAATAAGAAGTGTGATCTTCCCACCACACGTAGCGTTCCTCCATCTGTGCAAGAGACTGTTCAGCTGTAATTCAAGACTTGTGGATAGAAGTTTTACATAAGTTTACACGTTTCTTCTCCATGAGTGGTCCAGGTCTTCATGTGTCCCTTAGATAAAGTCTTTACTCCTTTAATTTGATGATCTCTGGAGGAGCCAAGTGCTTCATCTGACCACAATGGATGAGTCCGTGTCTTCCAGGCATCAGTCTGGTGATGATTTGATGGACTCATCCTCCTGCCAAGAGATAGCAGGACCCCAGGCAACAAGAAGGATGTAGAATGACCAGCCCACGCTGGACATATGTGATGGTGAGAGGTCATTGGTACAAACAGCCAAGGTACAAGGGACAAGTGAGTCCATGGCAGGCAAGGAAAGACTGGACAGTACAAGCTGGGTGTCTGCACAGGGCTGGGTGTCTACACTGGGTGTCTGCACAGGGCTGGGTGTCTGCACAGGGCTGGGTGTCTGCACTAGGCTGGGTGTCTACACTGGGTGTCTGCACAGGGCTGGGTGTCTACACAGGGCTGGGTGTCTACATTGGGTGTCGGCACTAGGCTGGGTGTCTACATTGGGTGTCTGCACTAGGCTGGGTGTCTACACTGGGTGTCTACACGGGGCTGGGTGTCTACACTGGGTGTCTGCACTAGGCTGGGTGTCTACACAGGGCTGGGTGTCTACATTGGGTGTCTACACAGGGCTGGGTGTCTACATTGGGTGTCGGCACTAGGCTGGGTGTCTACATTGGGTGTCTACACGGGGCTGGGTGTCTACATTGGGTGTCTGCACTAGGATGGGTGTCTACACTGGGTGTCTACACGGGGCTGGGTGTCTACACTGGGTGTCTACACAGGGCTGGGTGTCTACATTGGGTGTCTACACGGGGCTGGGTGTCTACATTGGGTGTCTACACAGGGCTGGGTGTCTACATTGGGTGTCTACACGGGGCTGGGTGTCTACACTGGGTGTCTGCACGGGGCTGGGTGTCTACACTGGGTGTCTGCACTGGGTGTCTGCACTGGGTGTCTGCACAGGACTGGGTGTCTACACAGGGCTGGGTGTCTACATGGGGCTGGGTGTCTACATTGGATGTCTACACGGGGCTGAGTGTCTACACAGGGCTGGGTGTCTACACTGAGTGTCTGCACGGGGCTGGGTGTCTACACTGGGTGTCTACACGGGGCTGGGTGTCTACACTGAGTGTCTGCACGGGGCTGGGTATCTACACTGGGTGTCTGCACGGGGCTGGGTGTCTACACTGGGTGTCTACACGGGGCTGGGTGTCTACACTGGGTGTCTGCACGGGGCTGGGTGTCTACACTGGGTGTCTGCACGGGGCTGGGTGTCTACACTGGGTGTCTACATGGGGCTGGGTGTCTACACTGAGTGTCTGCACGGGGCTGGGTATCTACACTGGGTGTCTGCACGGGGCTGGGTGTCTACACTGGGTGTCTGCACGGGGCTGGGTGTCTACACAGGACTGGGTGTCTACACAGGGCTGGGTGTCTACATTGGGTGTCTGCACTAGGCTGGGTGTCTACACTGGGTGTCTACACGGGGCTGGGTGTCTACACTGGGTGTCTACACAGGGCTTCGTGTCTACACTGTGTGTCTACACAGGGCTGGATGTCTACATTGGGTGTCTACACGGGGCTGGGTGTCTACACTGGGTGTCTACACAGGGCTGGATGTCTACATTGGGTGTCTACACGGGGCTGGGTGTCTACACTGGGTGTCTACACGGGGCTGGGTGTCTACATTGGGTGTCTACACAGGGCTGGGTGTCTACATTGGGTGTCTACACGGGGCTGGGTGTCTACACTGGGTGTCTGCACGGGGCTGGGTGTCTACACTGGGTGTCTGCACTGGGTGTCTGCACAGGACTGGGTGTCTACACAGGGCTGGGTGTCTACATGGGGCTGGGTGTCTACATTGGATGTCTACACGGGGCTGAGTGTCTACACAGGGCTGGGTGTCTACACTGAGTGTCTGCACGGGGCTGGGTGTCTACACTGGGTGTCTGCACGGGGCTGAGTGTCTACACTGGGTGTCTGCACGGGGCTGGGTGTCTACACTGGGTGTCTGCACGGGGCTGGGTGTCTACACTGGGTGTCTGCACGGGGCTGGGTGTCTACACTGGGTGTCTACATGGGGCTGGGTGTCTACACTGAGTGTCTGCACGGGGCTGGGTATCTACACTGGGTGTCTGCACGGGGCTGGGTGTCTACACTGGGTGTCTGCACGGGGCTGGGTGTCTACACAGGACTGGGTGTCTACACAGGGCTGGGTGTCTACATTGGGTGTCTGCACTAGGCTGGGTGTCTACACTGGGTGTCTACACGGGGCTGGGTGTCTACACTGGGTGTCTACACAGGGCTTCGTGTCTACACTGTGTGTCTACACAGGGCTGGATGTCTACATTGGGTGTCTACACGGGGCTGGGTGTCTACACTGGGTGTCTACACAGGGCTGGATGTCTACATTGGGTGTCTACACGGGGCTGGGTGTCTACACTGGGTGTCTACACGGGGCTGGGTGTCTACATTGGGTGTCTACACAGGGCTGGGTGTCTACATTGGGTGTCTACACGGGGCTGGGTGTCTACACTGGGTGTCTGCACGGGGCTGGGTGTCTACACTGGGTGTCTGCACTGGGTGTCTGCACTGGGTGTCTGCACAGGACTGGGTGTCTACACAGGGCTGGGTGTCTACATGGGGCTGGGTGTCTACATTGGATGTCTACACGGGGCTGAGTGTCTACACAGGGCTGGGTGTCTACACTGGGTGTCTACACAGGGCTGGGTGTCTACACTGGGTGTCTACACGGGGCTGGGTGTCTACACTGGGTGTCTGCACGGGGCTGGGTGTCTACACTGGGTGTCTGCACGGGGCTGGGTGTCTACACTGGGTGTCTGCACGGGGCTGGGTGTCTACACTGGGTGTCTACATGGGGCTGGGTGTCTACACTGAGTGTCTGCACGGGGCTGGGTATCTACACTGGGTGTCTGCACGGGGCTGGGTGTCTACACTGGGTGTCTACATGGGGCTGGGTGTCTACACTGAGTGTCTGCACGGGGCTGGGTGTCTACATGGGGCTGGGTGTCTACATTGGGTGTCTACACAGGGCTGGGTGTCTACACAGGGCTGGGTGTCTACACAGGGCTGGGTGTCTACCCTGGGTGTCTACACTGGGTGTCTAATTCTCTAGTCCGAGGATGCCCACTGTGTCCATGGTGCAGACAACCAGGAGAAAACAATATGGCTGCTCTCTCAGGCTCCATATTGGTGGAGGCACATAAATATATCCATATATAATGTATCACATCTTCTATGGCAGAATACCTCGGTATACACAATATCTCATGAGGGCTCTACAGTATACGGAGGTCCTGTAGCCCTATATCCTATGTGTGTGAGACTGGATGGAAGAAATGGATGGTCAACATCATGAGATTCATCTTACAGATATTCTCAAGGTTCTTCCACAAGTTCAGATTCATTCCAAATTGGAATCATGAATGATTTGGAGTTTAGGAGCCTCCATCACCTATAGGGGCCGGATCTGAGGACGTCCGTCAGGGCGCGGTGACATCACATCCTTATCCATCCCAGATATCCGACATTGATATCACTCGGCAGATGTCAGGACGGGATCCTCCAGTCACTTGTCACAAATATTTCCTTCCATTTCCCCGACGTCTTCTCCGACCTCCTGCCGTCTCGGCTTCTTACTAACTTTTAGAAATAATTCTCTGGAATCTAAATAAAGTGCAAACTCCTCAACTCCAAGTGCAAGACAACAGCTGGGGATAAAACGTAGCGGCTTTATGTGGGGTTTTATGCACGCTTCATCAGCCCGAATGTAAAACGCTGAGTGCCAAGCGGTGGCATCCGGCTTTATGGAGACATTCGCACCTCTGCACGAGACGTTCCGATTTATAGCGCTCAGTGTACAAACGCGATCCGACGCCTCCAGGGGCCGCTCAGCAAATGTAATCATTCATTCCCCATAACCCATAAATAGCACCGAAGAAATGAGAGCGAAGAAGTCACAAGAAGTTTTACTACTCAACGAAATTCACTCAACTTTATAGCAGAAGTCAAGGAAAGCGAATATTTACAAGGAATCTGAAATAAATCTACCTGAGAATGGAGTCACCATCTACATATATCACATGATTATCCTGTATTATACTCCAGAACTGCGCTCACTATTCTGCTGGTACAGTCACTGTGTACATACATTACATTACTTATCCTGTATTATACTCCAGAGCTGCGTTCACTATTCTGCTGGTGCAGTCACTGTGTACATACATTACATTACTTATCCTGTATTATACTCCAGAGCTGCGCTCACTATTCTGCTGGTACAGTCACTGTGTACATACATTACATTACTTATCCTGTATTATACTCCAGAGCTGCGCTCACTATTCTGCTGGTACAGTCACTGTGTACATACATTACATTACTTATCCTGTATTATACTCCAGAGCTGCGCTCACTATTCTGCTGGTACAGTCACTGTGTACATACATTACATTACTTATCCTGTATTATACTCCAGAGCTGCGCTCACTATTCTGCTGGTGCAGTCACTGTGTACATACATTACATTACTTATCCTGTATTATACTCCAGAGCTGCGCTCACTATTCTGCTGGTGCAGTCACTGTGTACATACATTACATTACTTATCCTGTATTATACTCCAGAGCTGCGCTCACTATTCTGCTGGTGCAGTCACTGTGTACATACATTACATTACTTATCCTGTATTATACTCCAGAGCTGCGCTCACTATTCTGCTGGTACAGTCACTGTGTACATACATTACATTACTTATCCTGTATTATCCTCCAGAGCTGCGCTCACTATTCTGCTGGTCACTGTGTACATACATTACATTACTTATCCCGTATTATACCCCAGAGCTGCGCTCACTATTCTGCTGGTGCAGTCACTGTGTACATACATTACATTACTTATCCTGTATTATACCCCAGAGCTGCGCTCACTATTCTGCTGGTACAGTCACTGTGTACATACATTACATTACTTATCCTGTATTATACTCCAGAGCTGCGCTCACTATTCTGCTGGTACAGTCACTGTGTACATACATTACATTACTTATCCTGTATTATACTCCAGAGCTGCGCTCACTATTCTGCTGGTACAGTCACTGTGTACATACATTACATTACTTATCCTGTATTATACTCCAGAGCTGCGCTCACTATTCTGCTGGTACAGTCACTGTGTACATACATTACTTTACTTATCCTGTATTATACTCCAGAGCTGCGCTCACTATTCTGCTGGTACAGTCACTGTGTACATACATTACATTACTTATCCTGTATTATACCCCAGAGCTGCGCTCACTATTCTGCTGGTACAGTCACTGTGTACATACATTACTTATCCTGTATTATACTCCAGAGCTGCGCTCACTATTCTGCTGGTGCAGTCACTGTGTACATACATTACATTACTTATCCTGTATTATACTCCAGAGCTGCGCTCACTATTCTGCTGGTGCAGTCACTGTGTACATACATTACATTACTTATCCTGTATTATACTCCAGAGCCGCGCTCACTATTCTGCTGGTACAGTCACTGTGTACATACATTACATTACTTATCCTGTATTATACTCCAGAGCTGCGCTCACTATTCTGCTGGTACAGTCACTGTGTACATACATTACATTACTTATCCTGTATTATACTCCAGAGCTGCGCTCACTATTCTGCTGGTGCAGTCACTGTGTACATACAGTACATTACTTATCCTGTATTATACTCCAGAGCTGCGCTCACTATTCTGCTGGTACAGTCACTGTGTACATACATTACATTACTTATCCTGTATTATACTCCAGAGCTGCGCTCACTATTCTGCTGGTGCAGTCACTGTGTACATACAGTACATTACTTATCCTGTATTATACTCCAGAGCTGCGCTCACTATTCTGCTGGTACAGTCACTGTGTACATACATTACATTACTTATCCTGTATTATACTCCAGAGCTGCGCTCACTATTCTGCTGGTACAGTCACTGTGTACATACATTACTTTACTTATCCTGTATTATACTCCAGAGCTGCGCTCACTATTCTGCTGGTACAGTCACTGTGTACATACATTACATTACTTATCCTGTATTATACCCCAGAGCTGCGCTCACTATTCTGCTGGTACAGTCACTGTGTACATACATTACTTATCCTGTATTATACTCCAGAGCTGCGCTCACTATTCTGCTGGTGCAGTCACTGTGTACATACATTACATTACTTATCCTGTATTATACTCCAGAGCTGCGCTCACTATTCTGCTGGTGCAGTCACTGTGTACATACATTACATTACTTATCCTGTATTATACTCCAGAGCCGCGCTCACTATTCTGCTGGTACAGTCACTGTGTACATACATTACATTACTTATCCTGTATTATACTCCAGAGCTGCGCTCACTATTCTGCTGGTACAGTCACTGTGTACATACATTACATTACTTATCCTGTATTATACTCCAGAGCTGCGCTCACTATTCTGCTGGTGCAGTCACTGTGTACATACAGTACATTACTTATCCTGTATTATACTCCAGAGCTGCGCTCACTATTCTGCTGGTGCAGTCACTGTGTACATACAGTACATTACTTATCCTGTATTATACTCCAGAGCTGCGCTCACTATTCTGCTGGTGCAGTCACTGTGTACATACAGTACATTACTTATCCTGTATTATACTCCAGAGCTGCGCTCACTATTCTGCTGGTACAGTCACTGTGTACATACATTACATTACTTATCCTGTATTATACCCCAGAGCTGCGCTCACTATTCTGCTGGTACAGTCACTGTGTACATACATTACTTATCCTGTATTATACTCCAGAGCTGCGCTCACTATTCTGCTGGTGCAGTCACTGTGTACATACATTACATTACTTATCCTGTATTATACTCCAGAGCTGCGCTCACTATTCTGCTGGTACAGTCACTGTGTACATACATTACATTACTTATCCTGTATTATACTCCAGAGCTGCGCTCACTATTCTGCTGGTGCAGTCACTGTGTACATACATTACATTACTTATCCTGTATTATACTCCAGAGCTGCGCTCACTATTCTGCTGGTACAGTCGCTGTGTACATACATTACTTATCCTGTATTATACACCAGAGCTGCGCTCACTATTCTGCTGGTACAGTCACTGTGTACATACATTACATTACATATCCTGTATTATACTCCAGAGCTGCGCTCACTATTCTCTGTGCCCCCTGCTGGTTGCCATCTCTATATATCAGTGTATTCCTGTGGTGTATGAGCTGCTATGGGGGATGTAGTTGTCACTGTATACATCTCCCCTGTGGTTGTCAGCCCTTCCTCCCTATATACCCTGTGTGCGCTCCTGGTATATATCAGTGTATTCCTGTGGTGTATGTGCTGCTATGAGTTACGGGGTATGTAGTTGTCACTGTATATATAACTTCCCCCCTATATACCCTGTGTGCGCTCCTGGTATATGTGTGCTCCCTATGTATCTCTCCGCTCCGCCGCGGCCCCTCTCCTATATACCCTGTGTGCGCTCCTGGTATATATGTGCACCCTATGTATCTCCCCAGTGTTAGTCAGCCCTTCCCCCCTATATACCCTGTGTGCGCTCCTGGTGTATATCAGTGTATTCTTCTGGTGTATGGGCTGCTATGAGTTATGGGGTATGTAGTTGTCACTGTATATATAACTTCCCCCCTATATACCCTGTGTGCGCTCCCGGTATATATGTGCACCTTATGACTATGTATCTCCCCGCTCCGCCGCGCCCCTCTCCTATATCCTCCTGTATTTCTGCCATCTTGCTCTCCCCGCTCCCGCGTCTTAGTAAATGAAGTTGATCTCGCAGCGTCTAATCTCCGCTACATAAAGGATTTTCTCCTCTTAATCTGTTAATCAGTCCTGAGCCCCATCAAATTCGTTATTCAAACAGGAGTCATCGCACCGCGCCGCCGCGCTCCGCGCCTATTATCCGCCACCGCCGATGCTCACATTTTACAGTTTGATGAATTTTTCCCGCTTCTGATAGATTCACAAGTCATTCCGTCTCAAGGTATAAAAATGGTCGAAGATTAAATGGAGGATCTCAGCCCCTGAGACGGTGCCGGAGTGGGGAGATGTTGCCGGAGACGGTTCCGGAGATGTTTCAGGAGATGTTTCCGGAGTGGCGGTTCCTGCGGCGCTCCCGGTCTCCACCATGACGGGGTTACAGGAGATTCGACCTCTTAGTCAATCAGGTCCTTGCCCGTCCTCTGTGGCGCACTATCTGGAGTGTTCGCTCACTCGGAGCTCTCATGTACTTCAGGTTTGGCATCAATTACCGTAAACCTTTGGTGGACGCAACGTTGAAACGTTCTCTGACGAATGAAAGGAATCAGTGAATAGACAGAAGAGCGGAGAAGCCGCAGACTTACTCCAAGGTCTCCATGCACGTCCATCTCCGCTGCATCACCCATGGGCCGCCTTCCTCACGGGCCATACTCCATATATCTTTGGGAGACTCTTCAAGGACTTCACCTTCCATCTTCATCCTTGCTGGCTCCTTGGCGCCCCCCAGTGAGCGGGCAGCTATAGCTTTTCATGGTCCTCAGCTAATGGGTTGAGAGTGTGTTCCTTGGTTTGGTATCATCAAGTGTCTTCTCCCTTTCCTATCTCCACCACCATCGTCCAGTTGGGCCATGTTCCATAGTCATCATCCATGTTGTGGTCTTCTGGCCTTTTCTGGCCTCCTGGGTGATGTCACAGGCCCCGGGAAATTGCTGACACAATGATGTCACATGGGGCCAAAGTCATGGCGCTTCAATGTAAATCTCATGACATCAGCAGGACCCAGGTGACACTTCTTAGTGGTCCACCAGGGCCTAGGACATGACCACCGAGACCAAATCACAAGCCGAAGCAGCCCCCATGGGTCCATGACATCACCCAGGAAGGTGGAAGGGGCTGGAGGACCAGTGAAAAGGCAAAAACTAGGCGTTCTGGAGCGGGGGATGGGGGTAAGTCCAGTTTTTGGGTCTCCGTAGGGGTCACATTTTGCACCAGAATTCATTCTATTTGCAGTTTTTCCAGGTCTCTCGCCACGAGGTGAAGGTCAGAGGTCGAGGGTTGGGGTCCTTGTAATTGCTCCCTCCTCCCCTTACCCCCCTGAACCCCCTCTTAACCCCTTGTGACCCTGACCTCCATACACGTCTCTGGTACATGACACTTGTATTTACGCCTGGCGATAAGGAGACAGGTTGAGCCGCGTTGCGATTCATTAGCACGTCTGACGCCGCCGCCGCCATCGCAGAATTGTTACATTGTAACTTCTGACAACTTCTTGGCAACGGAGAGAGAGAAAGCTAAAAATTCCCCGAGCGGAGTCTTTTGTGCTAAACGTCTCTTTGTACGAGGGCTGGATGTGATCTGGTCGCCGACGCTGACGGATATTTCTCTGCGCTTAACCATTCGCAGTCACTTCGTGTAATCAGCGCGGAAATGAGGTCAAAGATCCGACATTACCCCCAAAGATACGAGCGAGGAGACGTCGCCCGATCCCTGCGACACGTCAGATATGTCCGTCCTGGATGCTGGAAATAACATATAGTGTATAGGGTATATAGAGGGAGTAGATCTAGGGTATATAGAGTATATAGAGAGAGTATATCTAGAGAGTATACACAGAGTATATAGAGAGTAGATCTAGGGTGTATACAGTATATAGAGAGTATATCTAGGGTATATAGAGTATATAGAGAGTATATCTAGGGTGTATACAGTATATAGAGAGTATATCTAGGGTATATAGAGTATATAGAGAGTATATCTAGAGAGTATACACAGAGTATACATACCTCCCAACCGTCCCGATTTCCGCGGGACAGTCACGATTTGGGTGACATGTCCCGCGGTCCCGGTTGGAGGGAGGTATGTCCCGATTTCAACTCAGATCTGCGTCCAGAGGACGCAGATCTGAGTTGAACACACATGCGGCTGAAGGAAGGAGCTGACACAGGTCAGCTCCTCGCTTCGCCGCTGCCCGCCTCTCTCCCTGACACACGCGGCTGAAGCTGCTCGCGTGCTCGCTTCGCCGCTTCGTCTCTCTCTCTCGCTGACACATGCGGCTGAAGCGAGGAGCTGACCTGTGTCAGCTCCTCGCTTCGCTGCTGCCGCCGGCTCCTGGCTTGTAGACGCGATGTACAAGCCAGGAGCCGGTGGCAGCAGCGAAGCGAGGAGCTGACACAGGTCAGCTCCTCGCTTCAGCCGCATGTGTCAGCGAGAGAGAGAGACGCAGCGGCGAAGCGAGCACGCGAGCAGCTTCAGCCGCGTGTGTCAGGGAGAGAGGCGGGCAGCGGCGAAGCGAGGAGCTGACCTGTGTCAGCTCCTTCCTTCAGCCGCATGTGTCAGCGAGAGAGGCGGCGAGGGAGCGGAGGAGAAGGTAAGTTTAATGTGGAGGTGGAACGTGAATCTGGGGGCAGATGAAGGAGAGGACGGCATGACATTGGGGCAGAGATCGGGGACATGAATCTGGGGGCAGAGATGGGGGACATGAATCTGGGGGCAGAGATGGAGAGGACATGAATTTGGGGGAAGAGATGGAGGGGACATGAATCTGGGGGAAGAGATGGAGGGACATGAATCTGGGGGCAGAGATGTGGGACATGAATCTGGGGGCAGAGATGTGGGGACATGAATCTGGGGGCAGAGATGGAGAGGATATGAATCGGGGCAGAGATGGAGGGACATGAATCTGGGGGCAGAGATGTGGGGACATGAATCTGGGGGCAGAGATGGAGGGACAGGAATCTGGGGGCAGAGATGGAGAGGACATGAATCTGGGGGCAGAGATGTGGGGACATGAATCTGGGGGCAGAGATGGAGGGACATGAATCTGGGGGCAGAGATGGAGGGACATGAATCTGGGGGCAGAGATGTGGGACATGAATCTGGGGGCAGAGATGGAGAGGACATGAATCTGGGGGCAGAGATGGAGGGACAGGAATCTGGGGGCAGAGATGGAGGAACATGAATCTGGGGGCAGAGATGTGGGACATGAATCTGGGGGCAGAGATGGAGGGACATGAATCTGGGGGCAGAGATGAAGGGACAGGAATCTGGGGGCAGAGATGGAGGGTGTATATGAAACGGGGAGAGATAGAGGGGGGACATATAATTTACGGGTGACTGTAGGAGGATTATACTGTGTGCGGGCACATGAAAAATTAACGAGTGGGCGGAGTCAACACAAAAGTGGGTGGGGCTAAATTTGCTAAATTTTGTCCCTCTTTCGGTTCTTCAAAAGTTGGGAGGTATGAGTATATAGAGAGTATATCTAGGGTATATAGAGTATATAGAGAGTAGATCTAGGGTATATACAGTCCCATGAAAAAGTTTGGGCACCCCTATTAATCTTAATCATTTTTAGTTCTAAATATTTTGGTGTTTGCAGCAGCCATTTCAGTTTGATATATCTAATAACTGATGGACACAGTAATATTTCAGGATTGAAATGAGGTTTATTGTACTAACAGAAAATGTGCAATATGCATTAAACCAAAATTTGACCGGTGCAAAAGTATGGGCACCTCAACAGAAAAGTGACATTAATATTTAGTAGATCCTCCTTTTGCAAAGATAACAGCCTCTAGTCGCTTCCTGTAGCTTTTAATCAGTTCCTGGATCCTGGATAAAGGTATTTTGGACAAACAATTCAAGTTCAGTTAAGTTAGATGGTCGCCGAGCATGGACAGCCCGCTTCCAATCATCCCACAGATGTTCAATGATATTCAGGTCTGGGGACTGGGATGGCCATTCCAGAACATTGTAATTGTTCCTCTGCATGAATGCCTGAGGATTTGGAGCGGTGTTTTGGATCATTGTCTTGCTGAAATATCCATCCCCGGCGTAACTTCAACTTCGTCACTGATTCTTGAACATTATTCTGAAGAATCTGCTGATACTGAGTGGAATCCATGCGACTCTCAACTTTAACAAGATTCCCGATGCCGGCATTGGCCACACAGCCCCAAAGCATGATGGAACCTCCACCAAATTTTACAGTGGGTAGCATGTGTTTTTCTTGGAATGCTGTTTCTTTTTGGACGCCATGCATAACGCCTTTTTTTTTTATAACCAAACAACTCAATCTTTGTTTCCAAAATGAAGCTGCCTTGTCCAAATGTGCTTTTTCATACCTCAGGCAACTCTGTTTGTGGCGTACGTGCAGAAACGGCTTCTTTCTCATCACTCTCCCATACAGCTTCTCCTTGTGCAAAGTGCGCTGTATAGTTGACCGATGCACAGTGACATCATCTGCAGCAAGATGATGCTGCAGCTCTTTGGAGGTGGTCTGTGGATTGTCCTTGACTGTTCTCACCATTCTTCTTCTCTGCCTTTCTGATATTTTTCTTGGCCTGCCACTTCTGGGCTTAACAAGAACTGTCCCTGTGCTCTTCCATTTCCTTACTATGTTCCTCACAGTGGAAACTGACAGGTTAAATCTCTGAGACAACGTTTTGTATCCTTCCCCTGAACAACTATGTTGAACAATCTTTGTTTTCAGATCATTTGAGAGTTGTTTTGAGTAGCCCATGATGCCACTCTTCAGAGGAGATTCAAATAGGAGAACAACTTGCCATTGGCCACCTTAAATACCTTTTCTTATGATTGGATACATCTGGCTATGAAGTTCAAAGCTCACTGAGGTTACAAAAACAATTTTGTGCTTCAGTAAGTCAGTAAAAAGTAGTTAGGGGAATTCAAATCAATAAAATGATAAGGGTGCCCATACTTTTGCACCGGTCAAATTTTGGTTTAATGCATATTGCACATTTTCTGTTAGTACAATAAACCTCATTTCAATCCTGAAATATTACTGTGTCCATCAGTTATTAGATATATCAAACTGAAATGGCTGTTGCAAACACCAAAATATTTAGAACTAAAAATGATTAAGATTAATAGGGGTGCCCAAACTTTTTCATAGGACTGTACATATACAATATGATAATCGTGGGTGCTGAGCCCCAAAAGTCTTGGGTTCGGCCAAAGCTGAAATTTTTGGAAGCCTTGTAAAACCCCAACTGGCCACTGGGGCTACTGAATGGCCACAACCATTACACGAGTCCCTGGGAGCAGGAGGAATGGGGACAGTGACCGTACAGACGGGTATAGATGAGGGTAAGTGAGGTTTTTAACCCCATCCAGTCTGGATTTCAATTTTTCCCTGGAGAACCCCTTTAAGGACAAAGAACGTACAACCCCTTAGGCTCCGCCCCTTATTGCCCCAATGGCTCCACGTTACCGATCACTGTTGGCCCAGGGGGCGTCTATGGGGCCCCTGGATCCAAATCTATCACCTGATTCAGTGATACAAATTGGCAACATAGTAACACACAAGATGTAACAAAGTGTCACCCCAATGTGTCGGCGCGTTCCGGAGCAGATCCCTGACTTTCCTCGCTCTGCCTCATAGTCCGAGGAGAACTGCTGAGCCCATCGACTCCATGTGACGGGGGAAATGAATGTGGCGGCCGTAAACATGACACACGAGGGTTAATAATTAGGACTAATATTGCTGATCGGGGCGATCTATACCGCGGAGTGGAGTTAATCGTACAGGGCGAGATATATGGCCGCCTGGTATGGAAGTGACCTTATCCGTGACTGGCGGAGTAAATCCAGCTCTCCAATCACTATATATCTTCATCCACTCGATACGCCGACTACATTACGTTCACGCTCGCTTCCACTCACTACCAGGATTTGCTTTTCTGTAATTACAGGCAGGGACCTGGTAAATAAGATATTCAGGATGGCGGCGCCCTGCCGATATCTGTCTTCATTACTGGCAGCGCTGGCAGCGGAGCGCCCGTGCCCGACTTTATACAGGACACTAATGGAGCCATTAGTCCATGTTTATTGAGATGTATATCCCGGGGAGGTGGGAGGAAGTCAGCAAGCTGGACCTGACCCTCACGCATGTACAATATGTTGGGAGACGTCAGGTCGGGCCTGATATTTTCCCTGGACTCTTGGGTGGTTTCTCCGGTCACATTCACCATCCTGTACTATCACTACATCTCCTACAATGCACTACAGCAGTCCGTGCATTGATATCAACGACCCCCAAGTAACCACCAAGGCTTGGAACCAGGAGAGCGTAAGAAACCAGGAGAGAGTGCAGGGAACCAGAAGAGAGCGGAGGGAACCAGGAGGGAGCGGAGGGAACCAGGAGAGCATAGGGAACCAGGAGAGAGCGGAGGGAACCAGAAGAGAGTGGAGGGAACCAGAAGAGTGAAGGGAACCAGAAGAGCGTAGGAAAGCAGGAGAGAGCGGAGGGAACCAGGAGAGCATAGGGAACCAGGAGAGAGCGGAGGAAAGCAGGAGAGAGCGGAGGGAACCAGAAGAGAGCAGAGGGTGCCAGGAGAGTGGAGGGAAACAGGAGAGAGCAGAGGGTGCCAGGAGAGTGGAGGGAAACAGGAGAGAGCGGAGGGAACCAGGAGAGAGCGGAGGGAACCAGGAGAGAGCGTAGGAAACCAGGAGAGAGTGCAGGGAACCAGAAGAGAGCGGAGGGAACCAGGAGAGCATAGGGAACCAGGAGAGCGTAGGGAACCAGAAGAGAGCGGAGGGAACCAGAAGAGAGCGTAGGGAACCAGGAGAGTGGAGGGAAACAGGAGAGAGCGGAGGGAACCAGGAAAGAACAGAGGGAACCAGGAGAGAACAAAGGGAACCAGGAGAGAGCAGAGGGAACCAGGAGAGAGCGGAGGAAACCAGGAGAGAGCGGAGGGAACCAGAAGAGCGTAGGGAACCAGAAGAGAGCGGAGGGAACCAGGAGAGAGCGGAGGGAACCAGGAGAGAGTGCAGGGAACCAGGAGAGTGGAGGGAATCAGGAGAGAACAAAGGGAACCAGGAGAGAGCGGAGGAAACCAGGAGAGAGCGGAGGGAACCAGGAGAGCGGAGGGAACCAGGAGAGAGCGGAGGGAACCAGGAGAGAGCGGAGGGAACCAGGAGAGCGCGGAGGGAACCAGAAGAGAGCAGAGGGAACCAGAAGAGTGAAGGGAACCAGAAGAGCGTAGGGAATCAGGAGAGAGTGGAGGGAATCAGGAGAGAGCAGACTGAACCAGGAGAGAGCGGAGGTAACCAGGAGAGAGCGGAGGGAACCAGGAGAGAGCAGACTGAACCAGGAGAGAGCGGAGGTAACCAGGAGAGAGCGGAGGGAACCAGGAGAGAGCAGAGGGAACCAGGAGAGAGCGGAGGGAACCAGGAGAGAGCGGAGGGAACCAGAAGAGCATAGGGAACCAGAAGAGAGCGGAGGGAACCAGGAGAGAGCGGAGGGAACCAGGAGAGAGTGCAGGGAACCAGGAGAGTGGAGGGAATCAGGAGAGAACAAAGGGAACCAGGAGAGAGCAGAGGGAACCAGGAGAGAGCGGAGGAAACCAGGAGAGAGCGGAGGGAACCAGGAGAGCGGAGGGAACCAGGAGAGAGTGGAGGGAACCAGGAGAGAGCGGAAGGAACCAGGAGAGAGTGCAGGGAACCAGGAGAGTGGAGGGAATCAGGAGAGAACAAAGGGAACCAGGAGAGAGCAGAGGGAACCAGGAGAGAGCGGAGGAAACCAGGAGAGAGCGGAGGGAACCAGGAGAGCGGAGGGAACCAGGAGAGAGCGGAGGGAACCAGGAGAGCGCGGAGGGAACCAGAAGAGAGCAGAGGGAACCAGAAGAGTGAAGGGAACCAGAAGAGCGTAGGGAATCAGGAGAGAGCGGAGGGAATCAGGAGAGAGCAGACTGAACCAGGAGAGAGCGGAGGTAACCAGGAGAGAGCGGAGGGAACCAGGAGAGAGCAGACTGAACCAGGAGAGAGCGGAGGTAACCAGGAGAGAGCGGAGGGAACCAGGAGAGAGCAGACTGAACCAGGAGAGAGCGGAGGTAACCAGGAGAGAGCGGAGGGAACCAGGAGAGCGCGGAGGGAACCAGGAGAGTGGAGGGAACCAGGAGAGAGCAGAGGGAACCAGAAGAGTGAAGGGAACCAGAAGAGCGTAGGGAATCAGGAGAGAGCGGAGGGAATCAGGAGAGAGCGGAGGTAACCAGGAGAGAGCGGAGGGAACCAGGAGAGAGCAGACTGAACCAGGAGAGAGCGGAGGTAACCAGGAGAGAGCGGAGGGAACCAGGAGAGAGCAGACTGAACCAGGAGAGAGCGGAGGTAACCAGGAGAGATCGGAGGGAACCAGGAGAGCGCGGAGGGAACCAGGAGAGTGGAGGGAACCAGGAGAGAGCAGAGGGAACCAGAAGAGTGAAGGGAACCAGAAGAGCGTAGGGAATCAGGAGAGAGCAGAGGGAATCAGGAGAGAGCAGACTGAACCAGGAGAGAGCGGAGGTAGCCAGGAGAGAGCGGAGGGAACCAGGAGAGAGCAGACTGAACCAGGAGAGAGCGGAGGTAACCAGGAGAGAGCGGAGGGAACCAGGAGAGCGCGGAGGGAACCAGGAGAGTGGAGGGAACCAGGAGAGAGCAGAGGGAACCAGAAGAGTGGAGCGGAGGGAACCAGGAGAGTGAAGGGAACCAGGAGAGCGCGGAGGGAACCAGAAGAGTGGAGGGAACCAGGAGAGAGCAGAGGGAACCAGGAGAGAGCGGAGGGAACCAGGAGAGAGCGGAGGGAACCAGGAGAGAGTGCAGGGAACCAGGAGAGTGGAGGGAATCAGGAGAGAACAAAGGGAACCAGGAGAGAGCGGAGGAAACCAGGAGAGAGCGGAGGGAACCAGGAGAGCGGAGGGAACCAGGAGAGAGCGGAGGGAACCAGGAGAGAGCGGAGGGAACCAGGAGAGAGCGGAGGGAACCAGGAGAGAGCAGACTGAACCAGGAGAGAGCGGAGGTAACCAGGAGAGAGCGGAGGGAACCAGGAGAGAGCAGAGGGAACCAGGAGAGAGCGGAGGGAACCAGGAGAGAGCGGAGGGAACCAGAAGAGCGTAGGGAACCAGAAGAGAGCGGAGGGAACCAGGAGAGAGCGGAGGGAACCAGGAGAGAGTGCAGGGAACCAGGAGAGTGGAGGGAATCAGGAGAGAACAAAGGGAACCAGGAGAGAGCAGAGGGAACCAGGAGAGAGCGGAGGAAACCAGGAGAGAGCGGAGGGAACCAGGAGAGCGGAGGGAACCAGGAGAGAGTGGAGGGAACCAGGAGAGAGCGGAGGGAACCAGGAGAGAGTGCAGGGAACCAGGAGAGTGGCGGGAATCAGGAGAGAACAAAGGGAACCAGGAGAGAGCAGAGGGAACCAGGAGAGAGCGGAGGAAACCAGGAGAGAGCGGAGGGAACCAGGAGAGCGGAGGGAACCAGGAGAGAGCGGAGGGAACCAGGAGAGCGCGGAGGGAACCAGAAGAGAGCAGAGGGAACCAGAAGAGTGAAGGGAACCAGAAGAGCGTAGGGAATCAGGAGAGAGCGGAGGGAATCAGGAGAGAGCAGACTGAACCAGGAGAGAGCGGAGGTAACCAGGAGAGAGCGGAGGGAACCAGGAGAGAGCAGACTGAACCAGGAGAGAGCGGAGGTAACCAGGAGAGAGCGGAGGGAACCAGGAGAGAGCAGACTGAACCAGGAGAGAGCGGAGGTAACCAGGAGAGAGCGGAGGGAACCAGGAGAGCGCGGAGGGAACCAGGAGAGTGGAGGGAACCAGGAGAGAGCAGAGGGAACCAGAAGAGTGAAGGGAACCAGAAGAGCGTAGGGAATCAGGAGAGAGCGGAGGGAATCAGGAGAGAGCGGAGGTAACCAGGAGAGAGCGGAGGGAACCAGGAGAGAGCAGACTGAACCAGGAGAGAGCGGAGGTAACCAGGAGAGAGCGGAGGGAACCAGGAGAGAGCAGACTGAACCAGGAGAGAGCGGAGGTAACCAGGAGAGAGCGGAGGGAACCAGGAGAGCGCGGAGGGAACCAGGAGAGTGGAGGGAACCAGGAGAGAGCAGAGGGAACCAGAAGAGTGAAGGGAACCAGAAGAGCATAGGGAATCAGGAGAGAGCAGAGGGAATCAGGAGAGAGCAGACTGAACCAGGAGAGAGCGGAGGTAGCCAGGAGAGAGCGGAGGGAACCAGGAGAGAGCAGACTGAACCAGGAGAGAGCGGAGGTAACCAGGAGAGAGCGGAGGGAACCAGGAGAGCGCGGAGGGAACCAGGAGAGTGGAGGGAACCAGGAGAGAGCAGAGGGAACCAGAAGAGTGGAGCGGAGGGAACCAGGAGAGTGAAGGGAACCAGGAGAGCGCGGAGGGAACCAGAAGAGTGGAGGGAACCAGGAGAGAGCAGAGGGAACCAGGAGAGAGCGGAGGGAACCAGGAGAGAGCAGACTGAACCAGGAGAGAGCGGAGGTAACCAGGAGAGAGCGGAGGGAACCAGGAGAGAGCAGACTGAACCAGGAGAGAGCGGAGGTAGCCAGGAGAGAGCTGAGGGAACCAGGAGAGTGCGGAGGGAACCAGGAGAGTGCAGGGAACCAGGAGAGAGCAGACTGAACCAGGAGAGAGCGGAGGTAACCAGGAGAGAGTGGAGGGAACCAGGAGAGAGCAGAGGGAACCAGAAGAGTGAAGGGAACCAGAAGAGCGTAGGGAATCAGGAGAGAGCGGAGGGAATCAGGAGAGAGCGGAGGGAACCAGGAGAGAGCAGACTGAACCAGGAGAGAGCGGAGGTAACCAGGAGAGAGCGGAGGGAACCAGGAGAGAGCAGACTGAACCAGGAGAGAGCGGAGGTAACCAGGAGAGAGCGGAGGGAACCAGGAGAGCGCGGAGGGAACCAGGAGAGTGGAGGGAACCAGGAGAAAGCAGAGGGAACCAGAAGAGTGAAGGGAACCAGAAGAGCATAGGGAATCAGGAGAGAGCAGAGGGAATCAGGAGAGAGCAGACTGAACCAGGAGAGAGCGGAGGTAGCCAGGAGAGAGCGGAGGGAACCAGGAGAGAGCAGACTGAACCAGGAGAGAGCGGAGGTAACCAGGAGAGAGCGGAGGGAACCAGGAGAGCGCGGAGGGAACCAGGAGAGTGGAGGGAACCAGGAGAGAGCAGAGGGAACCAGAAGAGTGGAGCGGAGGGAACCAGGAGAGTGAAGGGAACCAGGAGAGCGCGGAGGGAACCAGAAGAGTGGAGGGAACCAGGAGAGAGCAGAGGGAACCAGGAGAGAGCGGAGGGAACCAGGAGAGAGCAGACTGAACCAGGAGAGAGCGGAGGTAGCCAGGAGAGAGCTGAGGGAACCAGGAGAGTGCGGAGGGAACCAGGAGAGTGCAGGGAACCAGGAGAGAGCAGACTGAACCAGGAGAGAGCGGAGGTAACCAGGAGAGAGTGGAGGGAACCAGGAGAGAGCAGAGGGAACCAGAAGAGTGAAGGGAACCAGAAGAGCGTAGGGAATCAGGAGAGAGCGGAGGGAATCAGGAGAGAGCGGAGGTAACCAGGAGAGAGCGGAGGGAACCAGGAGAGAGCAGACTGAACCAGGAGAGAGCGGAGGTAACCAGGAGAGAGCGGAGGGAACCAGGAGAGAGCAGACTGAACCAGGAGAGAGCGGAGGTAACCAGGAGAGAGCGGAGGGAACCAGGAGAGCGCGGAGGGAACCAGGAGAGTGGAGGGAACCAGGAGAGAGCAGAGGGAACCAGAAGAGTGAAGGGAACCAGAAGAGCGTAGGGAATCAGGAGAGAGCAGAGGGAATCAGGAGAGAGCAGACTGAACCAGGAGAGAGCGGAGGGAACCAGGAGAGTGGAGGGAACCAGGAGAGAGCAGAGGGAACCAGAAGAGTGGAGCGGAGGGAACCAGGAGAGTGAAGGGAACCAGGAGAGCGCGGAGGGAACCAGAAGAGTGGAGGGAACCAGGAGAGAGCAGAGGGAACCAGGAGAGAGCGGAGGGAACCAGGAGAGAGCAGACTGAACCAGGAGAGAGCGGAGGTAACCAGGAGAGAGCGGAGGGAACCAGGAGAGAGCAGACTGAACCAGGAGAGAGTGGAGGTAGCCAGGAGAGAGCGGAGGGAACCAGGAGAGTGCGGAGGGAACCAGGAGAGTGGAGGGAACCAGGAGAGAGCAGACTGAACCAGGAGAGAGCGGAGGTAACCAGGAGAGAGCGGAGGGAACCAGGAGAGTGCAGAGGGAACCAGGAGAGTGGAGGGAACCAGGAGAGAGCAGATGGAACCAGAAGAGTGAAGGGAACCAGAAGAGCGTAGGGAATCAGGAGAGAGCGGAGGGAATCAGGAGAGAGCGGAGGTAACCAGGAGAGAGCGGAGGTAACCAGGAGAGAGCAGACTGAACCAGGAGAGAGCGGAGGTAACCAGGAGAGAGCGGAGGGAACCAGGAGAGAGCAGACTGAACCAGGAGCGAGCGGAGGTAACCAGGAGAGAGCGGAGGGAACCAGGAGAGCGCGGAGGGAACCAGGAGAGTGGAGGGAACCAGGAGAGAGCACAGGGAACCAGAAGAGTGAAGGGAACCAGAAGAGCGTAGGGAATCAGGAGAGAGCAGA
This sequence comes from Leptodactylus fuscus, assembly GCF_031893055.1. Classification (NCBI taxonomy): domain Eukaryota; kingdom Metazoa; phylum Chordata; class Amphibia; order Anura; family Leptodactylidae; genus Leptodactylus; species Leptodactylus fuscus. The sequence continues at coordinate 3,729,626 of NC_134265.1, read as the reverse complement.
GGGAATCAGGAGAGAGCAGACTGAACCAGGAGAGAGCGGAGGTAGCCAGGAGAGAGCGGAGGGAACCAGGAGAGAGCGGAGGTAACCAGGAGAGAGCAGACTGAACCAGGAGAGAGCAGAGGTAACCAGGAGAGAGCGGAGGGAACCAGGAGAGCGCGGAGGGAACCAGGAGAGTGGAGGGAACCAGGAGAGAGCAGAGGGAACCAGAAGAGTGAAGGGAACCAGAAGAGCGTAGGGAATCAGGAGAGAGCAGAGGGAATCAGGAGAGAGCAGACTGAACCAGGAGAGAGCGGAGGTAGCCAGGAGAGAGCGGAGGGAACCAGGAGAGAGCAGACTGAACCAGGAGAGAGTGGAGGGAACCAGGAGAGCGCGGAGGGAACCAGGAGAGTGGAGGGAACCAGGAGAGAGCAGAGGGAACCAGAAGAGTGGAGCGGAGGGAACCAGGAGAGTGAAGGGAACCAGGAGAGCACGGAGGGAACCAGAAGAGTGGAGGGAACCAGGAGAGTGGAGGGAACCAGGAGAGAGCAGAGGGAACCAGGAGAGAGCAGAGGGAACCAGGAAAGAACAGAGGGAACCAGGAGAGTGGAGGGAACCAGGAGAGTGTAGGGAACCAGAAGAGAGCGGAGGAAACCAGGAGAGAGCAGAGGGAACCAAAAGAGAGTGGAGGGAACCAGGAGAGCAGAGGGAACCAGGAGAGGAGAGGGAACTAGGACAGAGTGGAGGGAACTAGGAGAAGAGAGATAACCAGGAGAGAGCGGGGGGAACCAGGAGAGAGTGGAGGGAACTAGGAGAACAGAGGGAACCAGAAGAGGAGAGGGAACCAGGAGAGAGCGGAGGGAACCAGGAGAGAGTGGAGAAAACCAGGAGAGCGGAGGGAACCAGGAGAGCAGAGGGAACCAGGAGAGAGTGCAGGGAACTAGGAGACCAGAGGGAACCAGGAGAGAGCGGAGGGAACCAGGAGAGAGTGGAGGGAACCAGGAGAGCGGAGGGAACCAGGAGAGGAGAGGGAACCAGGAGAGAGTGGAGGGAACTAGGAGAAGAGAGATAACCAGGAGAGAGCGGGGGGAACCAGGAGAGCATAGGGAACCAGGAGAGAGCGGAGGGAACCAGGAGAGAGCGGAGGAAACCAGGAGAGAGCAGAGGGGATCAGAGGAGAGCGTAGGGAACCAGGAGAGAGCGGAGAGAACTAGGAGAACAGAGGGAACCAGGAGAGAGCGGAGGGAACCAGGAGAGAGCAGAGGGAACCAGGAAAGAACAGAGGGAACCAGGAGAGTGGAGGGAACCAGGATAGTGTAGGGAACCAGAAGAGAGTGTAGAGAACCAGGAGAGAGCGGAGGGAACCAGGAGAGAGCGGAGGGAACCAGGAGAGTGGAGGGAACCAGGAGAACAGAGGGAATCAGGAGAGAGCAAAGGGAAACAAGAGAGAATAGAGGGAACCAGGAGAATCTGGGTTTGGTCGATCCTGTGTCCAGTCTTCTGAGGGTGGGGAGGGGGCACTGGTTTGGCTGCTCCTCGGGGTCAGGGCACTTCCAGTCACACATGGTCAGTGACTGTATGACTGATTTCTGATAGCAGCTCAGTGCTGCCCCTACAGTCACTATCAACAATGGCTTCACCTCTAAGCACCACCATGTGACTGACACCATTAATACTATAATAATATTTATGTCACAGCGTCTTCGTTAGTGAACTCTGTGTCTGCTAATTAATCTCATTAACAGCGCAGTGCAAAGTCTCAGCCTGTAACATCAAACATCACTGCCGGGTATATACACCTTGTAGTGGTGCGGAGCTCATCATCATCATCATCATCTTTATTATAATCATCATTATCATCACCTTCATCTATTTCATCACATTCTTCATCCTCCTCCTCCTCAGCGATAACATCCCGAATACTGACAAGAATGAGAAAGAGGAGCGGCCTGTATGGGCTGTCACTATTATGGGGTGCTGTGACTGTCACTATTATGGGGGTGCTGTGAATGTCACTATTATGGGGGGCTGTGACTGTTACTATTATGGGGGTGCTGTGGCTGTCACTATTAAGGGGGTGCTGTGACTGTCACTATTATGGGGGTGCTGTGACTGTTACTATTATGGGGGTGCTGTGACTGTCACTATTATGGGGGCTGTGACTGTTACTATTATGGGGGTGCTGTGGCTGTCACTATTAAGGGGGTGCTGTGACTGTCACTATTATGGGGGTGCTGTGACTGTTACTATTATGGGGGTGCTGTGACTGTCACTATTATGGGGGTGCTGTGGCTGTCACTATTAAGGGGGTGCTGTGACTGTCACTATTATGGGGGCGCTGTGGCTGTCACTATTAAGGGGGTGCTGTGACTGTCACTATTATGGGGGGCTGTGACTGTCACTATTATGGGGGTGCTGTGACTGTTACTATTATGGGGGTGCTGTGACTGTCACTATTATGGGGGGCTGTGACTGTTACTATTATGGGGGTGCTGTGGCCATATTTGTATAAGTATTGTGTATTATTTCTCACTGTTTGTTACAATGTATCTCATCCAGACAATACTCAGGGGTACAGTGATACAATGTTACAATGTTGCGATGTGTCAGAGCAGGTCACAGCCCAGTTCATTGATGTTTAGCTCCCAGTTGTAACAAACCCTCAGCTGTGACAAGGATTAGAGAGTAGCTTTGCGCTGGGTTCAGCCAAACTAATCTGGCGACGTCCATTGTGGTAAATTATTATATTTTGGGATCTCTAAACGAGGAGACTCAAAGGAGGCGACAGATGGTGAGTAGGAGGGCTATACCTGTCCCTGTTACACTGTAAGGAACCCTGAAGGAGCAGGGGCACACATGTAAGGAGCAGGGAAAGACATGGAAGGAGCAGGGACACACGTGTAAGGAGCAGGGACACACAGGTAAGGAGCTGGGACACACGTGTAAAGAGCAGGGACACACGTGTAAGGAGAAGGGACAGACATGTAAGGAGCAGGGACACACGTGGAAGGAGCAGGGACAGACATGGAAGGAGCAGGGACACACGTGTAAGGAGCAGGGACACACGTGTAAGGAGCAGAGACACACGTGTAAGGAGCAGGGACACACGTGTAAGGAGCAGAGACACACGTGTAAGGAGCAGGGACACACGTGTAAGGAGCAGGGGCACATGTGTAAGGAGCAGAGACACACGTGTAAGGAGCAGGGACATATGTGTAAGGAGCAGAGACACACGTGTAAGGAGCAGGGACACACGTGTAAGGAGCAGGGACACACGTGTAAGGAGCAGAGACACACGTGTAAGGAGCAGGGACAGACATGTAAGGAGCAGGGACACACGTGTAAGGAGAAGGGACACATGTGTAAGGAGCAGGGACACACGTGTAAGGAGCGTTGGCACACGTGTAAAGAGCAGAGACACATGAGTAAGGAGCAGGGACAGACATGGAAGGAGCAGGGACACACGTGTAAAGAGCAGGGACACACGTGTAAGGAGCAGGGACACGTGTAAAGAGCAGGGACACACGTGTAAGGAGCAGGGACACACATGTAAGGAGCAGGGACACACATGTAAGGAGCAGGGACAGACGTGTAAGGAGCAGGGACAGACATGTGAGGAGCAGGGACACACGTGTAAGGAGCAGGGACAGACATGGAAGGAGCAGGGACACACATGTAAGGAGCAGGGACACACGTGTAAGGAGCAGGGACACACGTGTAAGGAGCAGGGACACACGTGTAAGGAGCAGGGACACATGTGTAAGGAGCAGGGACACACGTGTAAGGAGCAGGGACACACGTGTAAGGAGCAGGGACACACGTGTAAGGAGCAGGGACACGTGTAAGGAGCAGGGACACATGTGTAAGGAGCAGGGACACACGTGTAAGGAGCAGGGGCACACGTGTAAGGAGCAGGGACACACGTGTAAGGAGCAGGGACACACGTGTAAGGAGCAGGGACACACGTGTAAGGAGCAGGGACACATGTGTAAGGAGCAGGGACACACATGTATGGAGCAGGGACACACGTGTAAGGAGCAGGGACACACATGTATGGAGCAGGGACACACGTGTAAGGAGCAGGGACACACGTGTAAGGAGCAGGGGCACACGTGTAAGGAGCAGGGGCACACGTGTATGGAGCAGGGACACACGTGTAAGGAGCAGGGACACATGTGTAAGGAGCAGGGACACACATGTATGGAGCAGGGACACACGTGTAAGGAGCAGGGACACACGTGTAAGGCGCAGGGACACACGTGTAAGGAGCAGGGACACACGTGTAAGGAGCAGGGGCACACATGTAAGGAGCAGGGACACACGTGTAAGGAGCAGGGACACATGTGTAAGGAGCAGGGACACACATGTATGGAGCAGGGACACACGTGTAAGGAGCAGGGACACACATGTGTGGAGCAGGGACACACGTGTAAGGAGCAGGGACACACGTGTAAGGAGCAGGGACACATGTGTAAGGAGCAGGGGCACACGTGTAAGGAGCAGGGACACATGTGTAAGGAGCAGAGACACACGTGTAAGGAGCAGGGACACATGTAAGGAGCAGGGACACATGTGTAAGGAGCAGGGACACACGTGTAAGGAGCAGAGACACACGTGTAAGGAGCAGGGACACACGTGTAAGGAGCAGAGACACACATGTAAGGAGCAGGGACACGTGTAAGGAGCAGGGACACATGTGTAAGGAGCAGGGACACACATGTATGGAGCAGGGACACACGTGTAAGGAGCAGGGACACACGTGTAAGGAGCAGGGACACACGTGTAAGGAGCAGGGGCACACGTGTAAGGAGCAGGGACACACGTGTAAGGAGCAGAGACACACGTGTAAGGAGCAGGGGCACACGTGTAAGGAGCAGGGACACACGTGTAAGGAGCAGAGACACACGTGTAAGGAGCAGGGACACACGTGTAAGGAGCAGGGGCACACGTGTAAGGAGCAGGGACACACGTGTAAGGAGCAGAGACACACGTGTAAGGAGCAGGGACAGACATGTAAGGAGCAGGGACACACGTGTAAGGATCCCCATAGCTGACATTGGGTCCCTGGTCCCTGCATGTGTCCCTGCCCATTGTCCCGGCTTTGGTATATTTGGGGACATCTCTTCCTCGCTCCTCATTATTACTGACACATCCAATGTCTGGAGATTTCTCCGCGACTGATCTCCGAGAGCGCAGCTCCGCAGGTAGGAGACGGCCTTATATATCAGAGACAGTGCGAGGCGTCCGACCTCCCCCCATATGCACCGATCCCCGTGCTGCCGCCATTAATTGGCTCTCATTATCGCTGCTGAGTTTCTGGCACAATGTCTGACTCTTCAGATTCCTTGTTAGATGAGATTTCTCTATTAGTGAACACTTGTCAGTGACATCAGTACAGCGCCACCATTGTACTGGGGAGGGGTATAGCAGGAGGACGCCCCCTCCCCTGTATATGTATAGGCGCAGCTATTACCCCTCACTTAATTACCCTATTTAACCCTTTCATCCCCAGGTTGTGTCCGTCCTCGGCTTCACCGATCACTGAAGGTTTTTCCTGATGACTCTCAGTATTATCACTGTGAGCGACAACCTCGGCGTCACTCAGGATTCTGCGCAGGTTGTCAGGGTCAGATTCATGTCAGATGTTTCACCTGCCAGTTCCCTTTGATGTCCTCTTATTATTGTCTTGGGGTTCAACCCTCAAATCTCCTGGGCTCTCCTTGTCTTTAAGCCTCTTCCAACCTACTGGATGACCTCAGAAACTCAGGAAGACATCAGAGGCCCAGGAGGACAACTGAGGCCCAGGAAGACATTAGAGGCCCAGGAAGACATCAGAGGCCCAGGAGAACATCAGAGGCCCAGGAGAACATCAGAGGCCAACGAAGACAACTGAGGCCAAGGAAGACATCAGAGGCCCAGGAAGACATCAGAGGCCCAGGAGGACATCAGAGGCCCAGGAGGACATCAGAGGCCCAGGAGGACATCAGAGGCCCAGGAAGACATCAGAGGCCCAGGAGGACATCAGAGGCCCAGGAAGACATCAGAGGCCCAGGAGGACAACTGAGGCCAAGGAAGACATCAGGGGCCCATGAAGACATCAGAGTCCGAGGAGAACATCAGAGGCCCAGGAGGACATCAGAGGCCCAGGAGGACAACTGAGGCCAAGGAAGACATCAGGGGCCCATGAAGACATCAGAGTCCGAGGAGAACATCAGAGGCCCAGGAGGACATCAGAGGCCCAGGAGGACAACTGAGGCCAAGGAAGACATCAGGGGCCCATGAAGACATCAGAGTCCGAGGAGAACATCAGAGGCCCAGGAGGACATCAGAGGCCCAGGAGGACAACTGAGGCCAAGGAAGACATCAGGGGCCCATGAAGACATCAGAGTCCGAGGAGAACATCAGAGGCCCAGGAGGACATCAGAGGCCCAGGAGGACAACTGAGGCCAAGGAAGACATCAGGGGCCCATGAAGACATCAGAGTCCGAGGAGAACATCAGAGGCCCAGGAGGACATCAGAGGCCCAGGAGGACAACTGAGGCCAAGGAAGACATCAGGGGCCCATGAAGACATCAGAGTCCGAGGAGAACATCAGAGGCCCAGGAGGACATCAGAGGCCCAGGAGGACAACTGAGGCCAAGGAAGACATCAGGGGCCCATGAAGACATCAGAGTCCGAGGAGAACATCAGAGGCCCAGGAGGACATCAGAGGCCCAGAAGGACAACTGAGGCAAAGGAAGACATCAGGGGCCCATGAAGACATCAGAGGCCCAGGAGGACATCAGAGGCCCAGGAGGACATCAGAGGCCCAGGAGGACAACTGAGGCCAAGGAAGACATCAGAGGCCCATGAAGACATCAGAGTCCGAGGAGAACAACAGAGGCCCAGGAAGACAACTGAAGCCCAGGAAGACATCAGAGGCCCAGGAGGACAACTGAGGCCCAGGAAAACATCAGAGACCCAGGAGGACAACTGAGGCCCAAGAAGACATCAGAGGCCCAGGAGAACATCAGAGGCCCAGGAGAACATCAGAGGCCCAGGAGAACATCAGAGGCCCATGAAGACAACTGAGGCCAAGGAAGACATCAGGGGCCAAGGAAGACATCAGAGGCCCAGGATGACAACTGAGGCCAAGGAAGACATCAGGGGCCCAGGAAGACATCAGAGGCCCAGGAGAACATCAGAGGTCCAGGAGGACAACTGAGGCCTAGGAAGACATCAGAGGCCCAGGAGGACATCACAGTCCCAGGAAAACATCAGAGGCCCAGGAAGACATCAGGGGCCAAGGAAGAGAACATGAGAGGCCCAGGAGGACACATGAGGCCCAGGAAGACATCAGAGGCCCAGGATGACATTAGAGGCCCCGTAGGACATCAGAGGCCCAGGAGGACAACTGAGGCCCAGAAAGACCTCAGAAGCTCATGAGGACAACTGAGGCCCAAGAAGACATCAGAGGCCAACGATGACATCAGAGGCCCAGGAGAACATCAGAGGCCCAGGAAGACATCAGAGGCCCAGGAGGACAACTGAGGCCCAGGAAGACATTAGAGGCCCAGGAAGACATCAGAGGCCCAGGATGACATCAGAGGCCCAGGATGACATCAGAGGCCCAGGATGACATCAGAGGCCCAGGGATGACATCAGAGGCCCAGGGATGACATCAGAGGCCCAGGATGACATCAGAGGCCCAGGATGACATCAGAGGCCCAGGGAGACATCAGAGGCCCAGGAAGATATCAGAGACCCGGGAGGACAACTGAGGCCCAGGAAGACATCAGAGACCCAGGAGAACATCAGAGGCCCAGGAGGACACATGAGGCCCAGGATGACATTAGAGGTCTCGTAGGACATCAGAGACCCAGGAGGACAACTGAGGCCCAGAAAGACCTCAAAAGCTCATGAGGACAACTGAGGCCCAAGAAGACATCAGAGGCCCAGGATGACATCAGAGGCCCAGGATGACATCAGAGGCCCAGGAGGACATCAGAGGCCCAGGAGGAAAACTGAGGCCCAGGAGGACATTAGATACCCAGGAGAACTACTGAGGCCCAGGAGAACATCAGAGGCCCAGGATGACATCAGAGGCCCAGGATGACATCAGAGGCCCAGGAAGATATCAGAGGCCCAGGAAGATATCAGAGACCCGGGAGGACAACTGAGGCCCAGGAAGACATCAGAGGCCCAGGAGGACATCAGAGGCCCAGGGTGACCTCAGAGGCCCAGGAAGACATCAGAGGCCCAGGAGGACTACTGAGGCCCAGGAGGACAACTGAGGCCCAGGAGGACAACAGAGGCCCAGGAGAACATCAGAGGCCCAGGAGAACATCAGAGGCCCAGGAGGACATCAGAGGCCCAGGAAGACATCAGAGGCCCAGGAGGACATCAGAGGCCCAGGAAGACATCAGAGGCCCAGGAGGACATCAGAGGCCCAGGAAGACATCAGAGGCCCAGGAGGACATCAGAGGCCCAATCACAGACTTAAGTAGCCCCTTGGGGCCTGTGACATCACTCAGGATGCCAGAAGAGGCTGGAAGACGACTATGAAGGACCTTGATGGAGAGCCGGAGGCCATAGCCTTAGGGCTCGGGGGTCCACTCCCAATGCTCCCCTTATTGTAGGGTATATGTCGGCTTGTAGATTTGACTTTCATTGGCCCTCTGATCAGACTGCTGGTTCCTCTTGGTGTCTCCTGGCAGGTTATTCCAGGTCACTCCGGCAGCTCCTCCTGGCACGTAATTTCGGGGCCGTTATTCTCATTGCTGCTAATTCCTACATCTCGCTCAGACATCGGCGATAAAACCCATCACCTGATAAATACGGCTTCTCTCTGCTGTGTAACAATCCATATGTCATTATACTTATCAGAATAAACGTCTGTGGGTCTCGCCTGCGGCGGCGGCGGGGGCGGGGGCCGTATCAGCGTCTTTAATCAGAAATATATTTACATTCATTGTGGGGCAGTGGAGTCTGCGGGGAATGAGCCGTGTGAAGCGCATTCATTTACTGCAGACATTTAGCTGCTCCATCTGATTCAATCACTGGCAGCGCCTTCTCCGTGTCTCTGCTTTATACGGCTGTGACCTCCCTAAATGAGGCAGTAATAGCCGCGCGCGGGACCTCGCGCCTCCCGACACATCGCTTACTTTACTAGCCCGGTGTCATCTCAGACAAGGCGTCTGAATCTGCTCCAAAACCTCAACCTGTAACTGCACGAGAAGACGAAAGAAGCTTCAAAATCAATGATGTTATAAAGAGGATTAACGGAGGCATGACCCAGAGCGAGCGGGAGGCGGCGATCCCAGGAGAGGACACCATCGCCTGCACACTGCACTCTATATACCTTGTATATACTGTGCAGAGCTCTCTACGTGTATATAGTCAAACCTACTAGAGGTCACCGGCCAAAACTGCACTGAAAGTGAGGCTCTTCTCTGCCTCTGTCTCTATGATTATATATACCATACAGCACACCACCGCTCATATATATATATATATATATATATATATATATATATACCATACAGCACACTACAGCTCACCATACAGCACGCTACTGCTCATATATATATATATATACACCATACAGCACGCTACTGCTCATATATATATATATATATATATATATATATATATATATATATATATATATATATACCATACAGCACACTACAGCTCACATATATATAATGATACCATGTAATTGCGGCTCCTCACTGATACTTTTTTGTCCTCTTGCAGATGAGTTTGCTACAATGTATCAGGTCCAAGCACAACTACAATGTATCAGTGTAATTATATGTATCCATATGTAGCTTACAAGACATAAGTCTGAGTAATAAGCAGGAGCACCTAAGGAGTATCAGTCCTTGAAGTGAGGAGGACCTCCTAGGAGGTGACAGTCCTCTGACACAATGTTTGATATCTCCTGGTCCTCACCTGTGACAGTGTCTGATGTCTGTCTGGACCCACCTGTGATAGTGTCTGATGTCTGTCTGGTCCTCCCCTGTGCCAGTGTCTGATGTCTGTCTGGTCCTCACCTGTGACAGTGTCTGATATCTGTCTGGTCCTCCCCTGTGACGGAGTCTAATGTCTGTCTGGTCCTCCCCTGTGACAGAGTCTGATGTCTGTCTGGTCCCCACCTGTGATGGTGTCTGATGTCTGTCTGGTCCTCCCCTGTGACGGTGTCTGATGTCTGTCTGGTCCTCACCTGTGACAGTGTCTGATGTCTGTCTGGTCCTCCCCTGTGACGGTGTCTGATGTCTGTCTGGTCCTCCCCTGTGACAGTGTCTGATGTCTGTCTGGTCCTCCCCCGTGACGGTGTCTGATGTCTGTCTGGTCCTCCCCTGTGATGATGTCTGATGTCTGTCTGGTCCTCCCCTGTGACGTGTGTCTGATGTCTGTTTGGTCCTCCCCTGTGATGGTGTCTGATGTCTGTCTGGACCTCACCTGTGACAGTGTCTGATGTCTGTCTGGTCCTCCCCTGTGACGGAGTCTGATGTATGTCTGGTCCTCCCTTGTGATGGTGTCTGATGTCTGTCTGGTCATCACCTGTGACGGTGTCTAATGTCTGTCTGGTCCTCCCCTGTGACGGTGTCTGATGTCTGTCTGGTCCTCCCCTGTGACGGTGTCTGATGTCTGTCTGGTCCTCCCCTGTGACGGTGTCTGATGTCTGTCTGGTCCTCACCTGTGACAGTGTCTGATATCTGTCTGGTCCTCCCCTGTGACGGAGTCTAATGTCTGTCTGGTCCTCCCCTGTGACAGAGTCTGATGTCTGTCTGGTCCCCACCTGTGATGGTGTCTGATGTCTGTCTGGTCCTCCCCTGTGACGGTGTCTGATGTCTGTCTGGTCCTCCGCTGTGACAGTGTCTGATGTCTGTCTGGTCCTCCCCTGTGACGGTGTCTGATGTCTGTCTGGTCCTCCCCTGTGACAGTGTCTGATGTCTGTCTGGTCCTCCCCCGTGACGGTGTCTGATGTCTGTCTGGTCCTCCCCTGTGATGATGTCTGATGTCTGTCTGGTCCTCCCCTGTGACGTGTGTCTGATGTCTGTTTGGTCCTCCCCTGTGATGGTGTCTGATGTCTGTCTGGACCTCACCTGTGACAGTGTCTGATGTCTGTCTGGTCCTCCCCTGTGACGGAGTCTGATGTATGTCTGGTCCTCCCTTGTGATGGTGTCTGATGTCTGTCTGGTCATCACCTGTGACGGTGTCTAATGTCTGTCTGGTCCTCCCCTGTGACGGTGTCTGATGTCTGTCTGGTCCTCCCCTGTGACGGTGTCTGATGTCTGTCTGGTCCTCTCCTGTGACAGTGTCTGATGTCTGTCTGGTCCTCCCCTGTGACATTGTCTGATGTCTGTCTGGTCCTCACCTGTGACAGTGTCTGATATCTGTCTGGTCCTCCCCTGTGACGGAGTCTGATGTCTGTCTGGTCCTCCCCTGTGACGGAGTCTGACGTCTGTCTGGTCCCCACCTGTGATGGTGTCTGATGTCTGTCTGGTCCTTCCCTGTGACGGTGTCTGATGTCTGTCTGGTCCTCACCTGTGACGGTGTCTGATGTCTGTCTGGTCCTCCCCTGTGACAGTGTCTGATGTCTGTCTGGTCCTCCCCTGTGACGGTGTCTGATGTCTGTCTGGTCCTCACCTGTGACGGTGTCTGATGTCTGTCTGGTCCTCCCCTGTGACGGTGTCTGATGTCTGTCTGGTCCTCCCCTGTGACGGTGTCTGACGTCTGTCTGGTCCCCACCTGTGATGGTGTCTGATGTCTGTCTGGTCCTCCCCTGTGACGGTGTCTGATGTCTGTCTGGTCCTCACCTGTGACGGTGTCTGATGTCTGTCTGGTCCTCCCCTGTGACAGTGTCTGATGTCTGTCTGGTCCTCCCCTGTGACGGTGTCTGATGTCTGTCTGGTCCTCACCTGTGACGGTGTCTGATGTCTGTCTGGTCCTCCCCTGTGACGGTGTCTGATGTCTGTCTGGTCCTCCCCTGTGACGGTGTCTGATGTCTGTCTGGTCCTCCCCTGTGACGGTGTCTGATGTCTGTCTGGTCCTCCCCTGTGGCAATGTCTGATGTCTGTCTGGTCCTCCCCTGTGGCTGTGTCTGATGTCTGTCTGGTCCTCCCCTGTGAGGGTGTCTGATGTCTGTCTGGTCCTCCCCTGTGACGGTGTCTGATGTCTGTCTGGTCCTCCCCTGTGACGGTGTCTGATGTCTGTCTGGGCCTCCCCTGTGGCAATGTCTGATGTCTGTCTGGTCCTCCCCTGTGGCTGTGTCTGATGTCTGTCTGGTCCTCACCTGTGACAGTGTCTGATGTCTGTCTGGTCCTCCCCTGTGGCAGTGTCTGATGTCTGTCTGGTCCTCACCTGTGACAGTGTCTGATGTCTGTCTAGTCCTCCCCTCTGACGGTGTCTGATGTCTGTCTGGTCCTCTCCTGTGACAGTGTCTGATGTCTGCCCCCTGGTGTCTGAGCTCTGTATCCACACATACTAGTAATTTCCCATTTCCAGGGCTGCTCATTACTCTGATGGTTGTGAACATTTATGTCACTGCTTTAATCTGAGTTAATTAAAACCACATTTAATTAAGGTTCTTATAGAAGTCTGGTAATTCTGGCTGTAAAAATCACTACGAAAAATATCCCAAATGTTCTGTTCATCCATCAGCTCCTCGGTCATGTGATGGGAACATAAAACAAGATGGATGAGAAGAATAAATGAGGTTTAATAAATAAAAAGATTAAAATCCCAGAAAAGATGAGAAGACAAGTCAGAGGAGAAGTCACAGCCAACTCCCTGAGAAGACAAGTCAGAGGAGAAGTCACAGCCGACTCCCTGAGAAGACAAGTCAGAGGAGAAGTCACAGCCGACTCCCGGAGAAGACAAGAACAAGTCACAGTCACCTATCTGAAAAGACAAGTCAGAGGAGAAGTCACAGCCGACTCCCTGAGAAGACAAGTCAGAGGAGAAGTCACAGCCGACTCCCTGAGAAGACAAGTCAGAGGAGAAGTCACAGCCGACTCCCTGAGAAGACAAGTCAGAGGAGAAGTCACAGCCGACTCCTTGAGAAGACAAGAACAAGTCACAGTCACCTACCTGAGAAGACAAGTCAGAGAAGAAGTCACAGCCGACTCCCGGAGAAGACAAGTCAGAGGAGAAGTCACAGCCGACTCCCTGAGAAGACAAGTCAGAGGAGAAGTCACAGCCGACTCCCTGAGAAGACAAGTCAGAGGACAAGTCACAGCCGACTCCCTGAGAAGACAAGTCAGAGGAGAAGTCACAGCCGACTCCTTGAGAAGACAAGAACAAGTCACAGTCACCTACCTGAGAAGACAAGTCAGAGAAGAAGTCACAGCCGACTCCCGGAGAAGACAAGTCAGAGGAGAAGTCACAGCCGACTCCCTGAGAAGACAAGTCAGAGGAGAAGTCACAGCCGACTCCCTGAGAAGACAAGTCAGAGGACAAGTCACAGCCGACTCCCTGAGAAGACAAGTCAGAAGACAAGTCACAGCCGACTCCCTGAGAAGACAAGTCAGAGGAGAAGTCACAGGATAGGTCACAGTCGTCTTCACCATCCTAACGTAAGTCAGAGGAGATGTCACAGTTACCTACCTGAGAAGACAAGTCAGAGGACAAGTCCCAATCACCAACCTGAGAACCCAGATCTGAAGATAAGTCGCAGTCGTCTTCCTTAGAATACAATTTGCTCGGACGAGGTTTCTGTTTCTTTGGTATCTGTTATGCTCAAGTGTTAGAATATGTGCGATTGCCGAGGCCTCCAATTATGTTGCACCCAAATGTCAGTATTTACCTATGAGATAAGTGGCCCATGCCGTGTACAGATGCAATATTGTCTTCACAGATTGGTTGTGTTTCAGGTTTGGGGGATTTGGGTCAGATGAAACAAAGAAGTATTAACCACAACCTAAGACATAGAGTATAAAACTGTTGGGACTCTACAAGGGGGGCCGGTTATGTGGAGACACCTATATGAAATGGCAACGGTTGGTGAGATCAACTTCCTGTTTATGTAACATTAGCATATGGGAGGGGGGAAACTCTTAAAGATGGGTGGTGACCACGGAGGCCATTTTGAACTCGGCCATTTTGGATACAACTGTAGTTTTTTCAATGGAAGAGGGTCATGTGACACATCAAACGTATTGAGAATTTCACAAGAAATACAATGTCCGGGGTAGAGCATTCCAGAGAAGTGGTGCAGCTCGGGAAAAGTCTTGTATACGAGCGGGGGAGGTTCTGATAATAGAGGATGTAAGTGTTAGGTCATTGAGTGAGCGGAGAACACGGGATATAGGGAGGTGCGGCCTTGTGGGGGAGGGGAGAAGATACTAGCACAGAGCGCCCATAAAGAGAACTAAGTCCCAAAGGGAGTTCCAAACCTAAAATGAACATATAGCTATAGGTGCAGTGATATAGTGACCGAGTCCAAGTAACTAAGACATCAATGATTATCTGTAACCAGTCTACCGCTGTAACATATGAACCAGAACACGCAAACTTTCCATTTCCATACAGTAGTATTCATATATTATATCACCCCCTGTGGGACTCCGTTCTCCTTATTGGTGCTTTATGTTACTTATATATAATAATTTTTCACCTTATACCTTGATCACTGATTTTTGCATTGCCATAACACTGTCACTAGTCCTTATAATGATTGCATGGAGCGGTATATACAGCCACCTATTGTATATCACATTGGCAGATGTGTGTCCTGTTGTGTTATATTCCATACACTTCATACTTTGTAACATTTCAGGTTATGTTGCGTGTTCCTTCCTTTTCTTGTTGTTTAGGATCTGCTGGTCTTGGTTACTGAGATATGGAGACAATATTGTGTCAGAAATATGATGGCGCTATACAAGTAAGCATAATATCAAAAAAAAAAAAAAAATACTACTCCATATTACTCCGTACTGCTCCATATTACTCTCTATTACTCCATATTACTACGAACTGCTCCATATTACTCTGTACTGCTCCATATTACTCTCTATTACTCCATATTACTCTCTATTACTCCATATTACTACGAACTGCTCCATATTACTCTGTACTGCTCCATATTACTCTGTACTGCTCCATATTACTCTCTATTACTCCATATTACTCTGTACTGCTCCATATTACTCTGTACTGCTCCATATTACTCTGTACTGCTCCATATTACTCTCTATTACTCCATATTACTCTATACTGCCCCATATTACTCTGTATTGCTCCATATTACTCTGTACTGCTCCACATTACTCTCTATTACTCCATATTATTCTGTACTGCTCCATATTACTCCGTACTGCTCCATATTACTCTGTACTGCTCCATATTACTCTGTACTGCTCCATATTACTCTCTATTACTCCATATTACTCTGTACTGCTCCATATTACTCCGTACTGCTCCATATTACTCTGTACTGCTCCATATTACTCCGTACTGCTCCATATTACTCTCTATTACTCCATATTACTCTGTACTGCTCCATATTACTCCGTACTGCTCCAAATTACTCTGTACTGCTCCATATTACTCCGTACTGCTCCATATTACTCTCTATTACTCCATATTACTCTGTACTGCTCCATATTACTCTGTACTGCTCCATATTACTCCATACTGCTCCATATTACTCTCTATTACTCCATATTACTCCGTACTGCTCCATATTACTCTCTATTACTCCATATTACTATGTACTGCTCCATATTACTCTGTACTGCTCCATATTACTCTGTACTGCTCCATATTACTCTCTATTACTCCATGTTACTATGTAATGCTCCATATTACTCTGTACTGCTCCATATTACTCTCTATTACTCCATATTACTATGTACTGCTCCATATTACTCTGTACTGCTCCATATTACTCTGTACTGTTCTGTATTACTCCGTACTGCTCCATATTACTCTGTACTGCTCCATATTACTCTCCATTACTCCATATTACTCTGTACTGCTCAATATTACTCTGTACTGCTCCATATTACTCTCTATTAATCCATATTACTATGTACTGCTCCATATTACTATGTACTGCTCCATATTACTCCCTACTGCTCCAAATTACTCCGTACTGCTCCATATTACTCTGTACTACTCCAAATTACTATGTACTGCTGCATATTACTCCGTACTGCTCCATATTACTCTGTACTGCTCCATATTACTCTGTACTGCTCCATATTTCTATGTACTGCTCCATATTACTCCGTACTGCTCCATATTACTCTGTACTGCTCTATATTACTCTGTACTGCTCCATATTACTCTGTACTGTTCCGTATTACTCCGTACTGCCCCATAATACTCTGTACTGCTCCATATTACTCTGTACTGCTCTATATTACTCTGTACTGCTCCATATTACTCTGTACTGCTCCATATTACTCTCTATTACTCCATATTATTCTGTACTGCTCCATATTACTCCACACTGCTCCATATTACTCTGTACTGCTCCATATTACTCCGTACTGCTCAATATTACTCTCTATTACTCCATATTATTCCGTACTGCTCAATACTACTCTATACTGCTCCATATTACTCTCTACTGCTCCATATTACTCCGTACTGCTCCATATTACTCTCTGTTACTCCGTACTACTCTATACTGCTCCATATTACTCCGTACTGCTCCATATTACTCTGTACTGCTCCATATTACACTGTACTGCTCCATATTACTCTCTTTTACTCCATATTACTCTGTACTGCTCCATATTACTCTGTACTGCTCCACATTACTCTGTACTGCTCCATATTACTCCATATTCCTCTGTACTGCTCCATATTACTCCGTACTGCTCCATATTACTCTGTACTGCTCCATATTACTCTGTACTGCTCCATATTACTCCATATTCCTCTGCACTGCTCCATATTACTCCGTACTGATCCATATTACTCTGTACTGCTCCATATTACTCCGTACTGCTCCATATTACTCCGTACTGCTCCATATTACTCTGTACTGCTTCATATTACTCCGTACTGCTCCATATTACTATGTACTGCTCCATATTACTCCGTACTGCTCCATATTACTCTGTACTACTCCATATTACTATGTACTGCTGCATATTACTCCGTACTGCTCCATATTACTCTGTACTGCTCCATATTACTCTGTACTGTTCCATATTACTCCGTACTGCTCCATATTACTCTCTATTACTCCATGTTACAATGTAATGCTCCATAATACTCTGTACTGCCCCATATTACTCTGTACTGCTCCATATTACTCTCTATTACTCCATATTACTATGTACTGCTCCATATTACTCTGTACTGCTCCATATTACTCTGTACTGTTCTGTATTACTCCGTACTGCTCCATATTACTCTGTACTGCTCCATATTACTCTGTACTGCTCCATATTACTCTCTATTACTCCATATTACTATGTACTGCTCCATATTACTGTGTACTGCTCCATATTACTCCCTACTGCTCCAAATTACTCCGTACTGCTCCATGTTACTCTGTACTACTCCATATTACTATGTACTGCTTCATATTACTCCGTACTGCTCCATATTACTCTGTACTGCTCCATATTACTCTGTACTGCTCCATATTACTATGTACTGCTCCATATTACTCGGTACTGCTCCATATTACTATGTACTGCTTCATATTACTCTGTACTGTTCAGTATTACTCCGTACTGCTCCATATTACTCTGTACTGCTCTATATTACTCTGTACTGCTCCATATTACTCTGTACTGTTCCGTATTACTCCGTACTGCCCCATAATACTCTGTATTGCTCCATATTACTCTGTACTGCTCCATATTACTCTCTATTACTCCATATTATTCTGTACTGCTCCATATTACTCCACACTGCTCCATATTACTCTGTACTGCTCCATATTACTCCGTACTGCTCAATATTACTCTCTATTACTCCATATTATTCCGTACTGCTCAATACTACTCTATACTGCTCCATATTACTCTCTACTGCTCCATATTACTCCGTACTGCTCCATATTACTCTCTGTTACTCCGTACTACTCTATACTGCTCCATATTACTCCGTACTGCTCCATATTACTCTCTGTTACTCCGTACTACTCTATACTGCTCCATATTACTCCGTACTGCTCCATATTACTCTGTACTGCTCCATATTACTCTGTACTGCTCCATATTACTCTCTTTTACTCCATATTACTCTGTACTGCTCCATATTACTCTGTACTGCTCCATATTACTCTCTATTACTCCATATTACTATGTACTGCTCCATATTACTATGTACTGCTTCATATTACTCCGTACTGCTCCATATTACTCTGTACTACTTCATATTACTATTTACTGCTGCATATTACTCCGTACTGCTCCATATTGCTCTGTACTGCTCCATATTACTCTGTACTGCTTCATATTACTCTGTACTGTTCCGTATTACTCCGTACTGCCCCATATTACTCTGTATTGCTCCATATTACTCTGTACTACTCTATATTACTCTCTATTACTCCATATTATTCTGTACTGCTCCATATTACTCCACACTGCTCCATATTACTCTGTACTGCTCCATATTACTCCGTAGTGCTCAATATTACTCTCTATTACTCCATATTATTCCGTACTGCTCAATACCACTCTATACTGCTCCATATTACTCTCTACTGCTCCATATTACTCCGTACTGCTCCATATTACTCTCTGTTACTCCGTACTACTCTATACTGCTCCATATTACTCCGTACTGCTCAATACTACTCTGTACAGCTCCATATTACTCTCTATTAATCCATATTACTCTGTACTGCTCCATATTACTCCGTACTGCTCCATATTACTCTGTACTGCTCCATATTACTCCGTACTGCTCCATATTACTCTCTGTTACTCCATATTACTCTGTACTGCTCCATATTACTCAGTACTGCTCAATACTACTCTGTACTGCTCCATATTACTCTCTATTACTCCATATTACTCTGTACTGCTCCATTTTACTCCGTACTGCTCCATATTACTCTGTACTGCTCCATATTACTCCGTACTGCCCCGTACTACTCTGTACTGCTCAATATTACTCTTCACTGCTCCATACTACTCCGTACTGCTCCATACTACTCTATACTGCTCCATATTACTCCATACTGCTCCATATTACTCCGTACTGCTCCATATTACTCTGTACTGCTCCATATTACTCCGTACTGCCCCGTACTACTCTGTACTGCTCAATATTACTCTGCACTGCTCCATACTACTCCGTGCTGCTCCATATTACTCTGTACTGCTCAATATTACTCTCTATTACTCCATATTTCTCTCTATTACTCCATATTACTCTGTACTGCTCCATATTACTCTCTGTTATTCCATATTACTCTGTACTGCTCCATATTACTCTCTATCACTCCATATTACTCTGTACTGCTCCATATTACTCCGTACTGCTCCATATTACTCTCTATTACTCCATATTACTCTGTACTGCTCCATATTACTCCGTACTGCTTCATATTACTCTGTACTGCTCCATATTACTCTATACTGCTCCATATTACTCTTTACTGCTCCATATTACTCTCTATTACTCCATATTACTCCGTACTGCTCCATATTACTCTCTATTACTCCATAGTACTATGTACTGCTCCATATTACTCTGTACTGCTCCATATTACTCTGTACTGCTCCATATTACTCTGTATTACTCCATATTACTATGTAATGCTCCATATTACTCTGTACTGCTCCATATTACTCTGTACTGCTCCATATTACTCTCTATTACTCCATATTACTATGTACTGCTCCATATTACTCTGTACTGCTCCATATTTCTCTGTACTGCTCCATATTACTCTGTACTGTTCTGTATTACTCTGTACTGCTCCATATTACTCTGTACTGTTCTGTATTACTCCGTACTGCTCCATATTTCTCTGTACTGCTCCATATTACTCTGTACTGTTCTGTATTACTCCTTACTGCTCCATATTACTCTGTACTGTTCCATATTACTCTCTATTACTCCATATTACTCTGTACTGCTCCATATTACTATGTACTGCTCCATATTACTCCGTACTGCTCCATATTACTCCGTACTGCTCCATATTACTCTGTACTACTCCATATTACTATGTACTGCTGCATATTACTCCGTACTGCTCCATTTTACTCTGTACTGCTCCATATTACTCTGTACTGCTCCATATTACTCTGTACTGCTCCATATTACTATGTACTGCTCCATATTACTCTGTACTGCTCCATATTACTCTGTACTGCTCCATATTACTATGTACTGCTCCATATTACTCCGTACTGCTCCATATTACTATGTACTGCTCCATATTACTCCGTACTGCTCCATATTACTATGTACTGCTCCATATTACTCTGTACTGCTTCATATTACTCTGTATTGTTCCGTATTACTCCGTACTGCTCCATATTACTCTGTACTTCTCCATATTACTCTGTACTGCTCCATATTACTCTGTTCTGTTCCGTATTACTCCATACTGCTCCATATTACTCTGTACTGCTCCATATTACTCTGTACTGCTCCATATTACTCTGTACTGCTCCATATTACTCTGTACTGCTCCATATTACTATGTACTGCTCCATATTACTCTGTACTGCTCCATATTACTCTGTACTGCTCCATATTACTCTCTATTACTCCATATTACTCTCTATTACTCCATATTACTCTGTACTGCTCCATATTACTCTGTTCTGTTCCGTATTACTCCATACTGCTCCATATTACTCTGTACTGCTCCATATTACTCTGTTCTGTTCCGTATTACTCCATACTGCTTCATATTACTCTGTACTGCTCCATATTACTCCGTACTGCTCCATATTACTATGTACTGCTCCATATTACTCCGTACTGCTCCATATTACTCTGTACTGCTCCATATTACTCTGTACTGCTCCATATTACTCTGTACTGCTCCATATTACTATGTACTGCTCCATATTACTCTGTACTGCTCCATATTACTCTGTACTGCTCCATATTACTCTGTACTGCTCCATATTACTATGTACTGCTCCATATTACTCTGTACTGCTCCATATTACTATGTACTGCTCCATATTACTATGTACTGCTCCATATTACTCTGTACTGCTCCATATTACTCTGTACTGCTCCATATTACTCTGTACTGCTCCATATTACTCTGTACTGCTCCATATTACTATGTACTGCTCCATATTACTCTGTACTGCTCCATATTACTCTGTACTGCTCCATATTACTATGTACTGCTCCATATTACTCTGTACTGCTTCATATTACTCTGTATTGTTCCGTATTACTCCGTACTGCTCCATATTACTCTGTACTGCTCCATATTACTCTGTACTGCTCCATATTACTCTGTACTGCTCCATATTACTCTCTATTACTCCATATTACTCCGTACTGCTCCATGTTTCTCCATACTGCTCCGTTTTACTCTGTACTGCTCCATTTTACTCCATACTGCTCCATATTACTCCATATTACTCTGTACTGATCCATATTACTCTCTATTACTCCATATTACTCTGTACGGCTCCATATTACTCTGTACTGCTCCATATTACTCCGTACTGCTCCATATTACTCTGTACTGCTCCATATTACTCTGTACTGCTCCATATTACTCTGTACTGCTCCATATTACTCTGTACTGCTCCATATTACTCCATACTGCTCCATATTACTCTGTTCTGCTCCATATTACTCCGTTCTGCTCCATATTACTCCATACTGCTCCATATTACTCTGTACTGCTCCATATTACTCCGTACTGCTCCATATTACTCCGTACTGCTCCATATTACTCCGTACTGCTTCATATTACTCTGTACTGCTCCATATTACTCTGTACTGCTCCATATTACTCCGTACTGCTTCATATTACTCTGTACTGCTCCATATTACTCTGTACTGCTCCATATTACTCTCTATTACTCCATATTACTCTCTATTACTCCATATTACTCTGTACTGCTCCATATTACTCTGTTCTGTTCCGTATTACTCCATACTGCTCCATATTACTCTGTACTGCTCCATATTACTCTGTTCTGTTCCGTATTACTCCATACTGCTTCATATTACTCTGTACTGCTCCATATTACTCCGTACTGCTCCATATTACTATGTACTGCTCCATATTACTCCGTACTGCTCCATATTACTCTGTACTGCTCCATATTACTCTGTACTGCTCCATATTACTCTGTACTGCTCCATATTACTATGTACTGCTCCATATTACTCTGTACTGCTCCATATTACTCTGTACTGCTCCATATTACTCTGTACTGCTCCATATTACTATGTACTGCTCCATATTACTCCGTACTGCTCCATATTACTATGTACTGCTCCATATTACTCTGTACTGCTTCATATTACTCTGTATTGTTCCGTATTACTCCGTACTGCTCCATATTACTCTGTACTGCTCCATATTACTCTGTACTGCTCCATATTACTCTGTACTGCTCCATATTACTCTCTATTACTCCATATTACTCCGTACTGCTCCATGTTTCTCCATACTGCTCCGTTTTACTCTGTACTGCTCCATTTTACTCCATACTGCTCCATATTACTCCATATTACTCTGTACTGATCCATATTACTCTCTATTACTCCATATTACTCTGTACGGCTCCATATTACTCTGTACTGCTCCATATTACTCCGTACTGCTCCATATTACTCTGTACTGCTCCATATTACTCTGTACTGCTCCATATTACTCTGTACTGCTCCATATTACTCTGTACTGCTCCATATTACTCCATACTGCTCCATATTACTCTGTTCTGCTCCATATTACTCCGTTCTGCTCCATATTACTCCGTACTGCTCCATATTACTCCGTACTGCTCCATATTACTCCGTACTGCTTCATATTACTCTGTACTGCTCCATATTACTCTGTACTGCTCCATATTACTCTGTACTGCTCCATATTACTCTGTACTGCTCCATATTACTCCGTACTGTTCCATATTACTCTGTACTGCTCCATATTACTCTGTTCTGCTCTATATTACTCCGTACTGCTCTATATTACTCCGTATTGCTCTATATTTCTCTGTACTGCTCCATATTACTCTGTACTGCACCATACTACTCTGTACTGCTCCATATTACTCCGTACTGCTCCATATTACTCTGTACTGCTCCATATTACTCCGTACTGCTCTATATTACTATGTACTGCTCCATATTACTCTCTATTACTCCATATTACTCTCTATTACTCCATATTACTCTGTACTGCTCCATATTACTCCTTACTGCTCTATATTACTCTGTACTGCTCCATATTACTCCGTACTGCTCCATATTACTCTGTACTGCTCCATATTACTCCATACTGCTCCATATTACTCTCTATTACTCCATATTACTCCGCACTGCTCCATTTTACTCTATATAATTCCATATTCATGATCTGTATTATAATCTGATTGTGTAGCCCGTGTTGATCACTATAGGGGGTTCCATTGCCCTGTCCTCCCTGTACACCCCCCTGCACCGCCTCGCTCAGTATTTTTGGCCTCTCCTTACCTCTTGTGCTTATTATTTCAGACTCCTCGTCCATCTATACAGCGGCGGCCGCGGTGTCAGTATTCGGTGACGCCGCTCGGCCTCTTCTACCTTCATTTTATCATCTTTCATTTGGCTTCATCCCAGGATCTTGTCACAATGAAACCGCCACAAGGATACAATGTAATGGCGCAGACAACACGCGCTCACGCCACATTTATTTGCTGCTTTCTGACTTGTCCTTGAAATATTTGATTACTTTATAACTTCTCCGGACTTACAGATAAGTTTCTGCCTATTCGCCGCCGCCGCCGCCAGGTTTATTCCAATTTTCAATCAACAAAAAATAATTTATTTCCTCTTCTGAAGAAATAAACCGAAGCAGGAGCAATTGAAGGTCGGACGTTGTTCTTATAGACATCTCATCCCATGGGTAATGGAGTCCATGGGGGCAGTGTGTGTGGGGGAGGGGGATATAAGAAGATGCATGTCATGCTGTGCTGTATTACTAATCCTGTGACATCACATCATATATTGGTTCTAAGTCCTCTAATGGGCCCCTAATGGGCGTCAGCATTCCAGAAGTAGAAAGTTCATTTGGAACTGGTTTGGGGGCATCTTCAGGGAACTTGGTAGACTAATGCCTGCACAGGGTGAGGGGGAGGATGGGAGGTCTAGGGACCACTATAAGGTGATGTAGGGGCCACCATAAGATGGTGGAGGGACTAGTACATGATGGTGTAGGAACCACTATAAGATGGAGTAGGGACCACTATAAAATGGTGGAGGGGCCAGTACAAGATGAAGTATGGACTACTATAAGATGGGGGAGGGGCCAGTACAAGATGAAGTATGGACCACTATAAGATGGTGTAGGAACCACTATAAGATGGAGTATGGACCACTATAAGATGGTGTAGGGACCAGTACATGATGGTGGAGGGACCAGTACAAGACGGTGTACGGACCAGTACAAGATGGTGTAGGGACCAGTACAAGATGGTGTAGGGACCAGTACAAGACGGTGTAGGGACCAGTACAAGACGGTGTAGGGACCAGTACAAGATGGTGTAGGGACCAGTACAAGACGGTGTAGGGACCAGTACAAGACGGTGGAGGGACCACTTCCAGATGGTGTAGGGATCAGTACATGATGGTGGAGGGACCAGTACAAGACGGTGGAGGGACCAGTACAAGACGGTGGAGGGACCAGTACAAGACGGTGGAGGGGCCACTTCCAGATGGAGCTCCATGCAGTGTTCTGTATGTGACACAGCGGTGCTGGGCTAATAATGAGATTCTAATAGTCTGTTTCTTATCAGCACTTCCCCAACACTTGTGTTACAATAATCTTAAAGCCAGAGATGGACAAATCAGTTTGTAACAAACCAGCTTTGATAGGAAAACACTTTGGGGTTCGCTGACCATGAATGATACTTTGGGGTCTCTTTTCACCCAGGGGTAAGACCAGCAGAAGTCCTCACAGTTTCCAGCGCTCTCTCACATGGATGGGATCTCGTAGCCGGAGAAGGTCGCTGCTCTCCAGAATGGCGCCATGTTCCCAGGGGTCTTAGCAGCTTAGTGTGACTACTCCTCGTGCAGCCCTCCATGCCGCTCCTCTGTCACCAGCCGCAGGCTCTTTATTTACAGCGGTGCGGATACCCAGATCTACAGCACTTACAGCAGGATGAATGGCTCTACAGAGAGATTATTTACAGCCAAGGCTGAGAGCTCCGGGATTGATGCAGCCATTCTCCAAAGTCTCACACTCAGCTCTGTAAACTGCCATGTATGTAAAATCCAGTGGCGTAACTAGGTATGGGGGGGCCCCATGGCGAGCTTTAGACATGCCCCCCCCCCCCCCGACTAATGCTGAAGACCTCGACCAACTGGCCCTTAACTTTTCAGACCCCAGAAGCCTGCCCGGAGCCTGGAGAGGTAAGTAACACAGTTTTTTTATGTTATCTTACCTCTTCCGGGCCTCCGATCGTTATACTTGGGGGTCTGAAAAGATCTCTGAGTATAATAGTGCTTGTGGGGCCCTCACCGTCACTTACCGATCCCAGCCCCTGCCAGGATCGGTAAATATATAGGGCCAGTTAATGGCCTATTAAGAAAAAAAACACAGCGGTAGCGGCTGGCGCCAGGCCCCCTAATGTCCCCGGCCCTGTGGCAGCCGCCTCTGCTGCTACGGTGGTAGTTACGCCACTGGAAAAATCTAACCAGCCAGAACATTCCTCCATGGACATCATCATACATGGAAATACGGCAACAAGTCAAGGGCGTAAATTCTTTAGAAGTGAGATCTGACAGGTCCTTCCTCTCCTTAGCTCCTGGATGGATATGTCCAGAGATGTGTATCATGGGATGAGCAGCTTTTCAAGACAACAGAAATTTGCAACAGTGTGTCACAAAATGTCTATTCTACAGGAGTCTATGTGTGGCCGCCCAGTGGTTAGGTTGGGTATTGCAGCCTGTTTTGTATTGAATTGGTTTTCTCCCAGGTATAAGTATGTCATAGAAGTCTTTGTTTCCCGCTGCCCCCTCTCCCCCACTGGCCTTCCCCCTACTGAGGGTCTGGAGAGACCCTACAGATCCCTCCCCCCCCCCCCCCCCCCCGTATATTATGTTTATCCATGTTGTCTACTGTCGTATCAATCACATGACATAATGGATGACACAATGTAACAGGTGGCAGGAGATACATGTATGTATTATGTATGATCTGATACAAGGCCATGTTCCTTCCCGTATACACTGTAACTTGGAGGATTGTACAACTTTCATCATTCCAGATGGGAATTATTTTTATATAAATTTTAATATACAAATTAATTTTCCAATTTTTTTTCATCTGAAAACCCAAAAGTTTTGACTCAGAGTGAAGAATAAAGTTGGAGTCAATTACCATAAAATGACGGTAGTGATTGCGGTGGTGGTCACGCGGCGGCCATGTAAATGATGATCCTCAGGGGCTCCGCTATTGACTACAAAGACTAGCAGAATATTTCTGTGCCCTGATAATGCATGCAGCGGGCAGAGGAGCCAGCAGGGGACAGTCAAAGACGCCTCCCGGACCAGAGGTTTCCATCTACAAGAGATTCATGGGAGACATCGGGAGTCTCAGCGATCAATTATCATCTATGTGAAGTATACGGCGATGCGCGGTGACCTGCTGCGGAGGGGGAGGGCGCCCTGATCGCAGGGAGAGCCGCTGCTGCTATTAGCTTTGTACTTCATATTTCTTACTGTAATTTATACTGAATACATAGCTGCACATAAATAGAAGTTTATGGAAATTCAGCTTTGGATCATGTTAGTTCGCTCTCAGCAGAATTACTTTGTATAATTGCACTTATGCAAATTTACTAATTCTCTGACACTTTTCAAGGTGTTTGCACAGGTATAAAATGTATCAAAGTATCACAGCTAGGAAGCAATCCACAACGTGTTACTCATATGATAGCTCGCAAAGTGATTGGGTCTGAAATTAATATTGTGAGGTTTGTAGTCCTTGTAATGAAAGGTCTGACCACATGGTGTGCTAGAAGTCTTACATGTAATACCACTCCTGACCACATGGTGCGCTGTTATGTGATAAAACCATAGATAAGCCTTACATGTAATACCACTCCTGACCACATGGTGCGCTGTTATGTGATAAAACCATAGATAAGCCTTACATGTAATACCTCTCCTGACCATATGGTGTGCTGTTATGTGATAAGACCATAGATAAGCCTTACATGTAATACTACTCCTGACCACATGGTGTGCTGTTATGTGTTAAAACCATTGATATATCTTACATGTAATACCTCTCCTGACCACATGGTGTGCTGTTATGTGATAAGACCACTGATAAGCCTTACATGTAATACCTCTCCTGACCACATGGTGCGCTGTTATGTGATAAGACCATAGATAAGCCTTACATGTAATACCACTCCTGACCACATGGTGCGCTGTTATGTGATAAGACCATAGATAAGCCTTACATGTAATACCTCTCCTGACCACATGGTGCGCTGTTATGTGATAAGACCACTGATAAGCCTTACATGTAATACCTCTCCTGACCACATGGTGTGCTGTTATGTGATAAGACCACTGATAAGCCTTACATGTAATACCACTCCTGACCACATGGTGTGCTGTTATGTGTTAAAACCATTGATATATCTTACATGTAATACCTCTCCTGACCACATGGTGTGCTGTTATGTGATAAGACCATAGATAAGCCTT
This sequence comes from Leptodactylus fuscus, assembly GCF_031893055.1. Taxonomy (NCBI): domain Eukaryota; kingdom Metazoa; phylum Chordata; class Amphibia; order Anura; family Leptodactylidae; genus Leptodactylus; species Leptodactylus fuscus. Next base: position 3,701,825 of record NC_134265.1, on the reverse strand, counting down.
ACATGTAATACCACTCCTGACCACATGGTGTGCTGTTATGTGATAAGACCACTGATAAGCCTTACATGTAATACCACTCCTGACCACATGGTGTGCTGTTATGTGATAAGACCATAGATAAGCCTTACATGTAATACCTCTCCTGACCACATGGTGCGCTGTTATGTGATAAGACCATAGATAAGCCTTACATGTAATACCTCTCCTGACCACATGGTGCGCTGTTATGTGATAAGACCATAGATAAGCCTTACATGTAATACCTCTCCTGACCACATGGTGCGCTGTTATGTGATAAGACCATAGATAAGCCTTACATGTAATACCACTCCTGACCACATGGTGCGCTGTTATGTGATAAAACCATAGATAAGCCTTACATGTAATACCACTCCTGACCACATGGTGTGCTGTTATGTGATAAGACCATAGATAAGCCTTACATGTAATACCTCTCCTGACCACATGGTGTGATGTTATGTGATAAAACCATAGATAAGCCTTACATGTAATACCACTCCTGACCACATGGTGTGCTGTTATGTGATAAGACCATAGATAAGCCTTACATGTAATACCTCTCCTGACCACATGGTGTGCTGTTATGTGATAAGACCATAGATAATCCTTACATGTAATACCTCTCCTGACCACATGGTGCGCTGTTATGTGATAAGACCACTGATAAGCCTTACATGTAATACCACTCCTGATCACATGGTGCGCTGTTATGTGATATGACCATAGATAAGCCTTACATGTAATACCTCTCCTGACCACATGGTGCGCTGTTATGTGATACAACCATAGATAAGCCTTACATGTAATACCTCTCCTGACCACATGGTGCGCTGTTATGTGATAAGACCATAGATAAGCCTTACATGTAATACCTCTCCTGACCACATGGTGTGCTGTTATGTGATAAGATCATAGATAAGCCTTACATGTAATACCTCTCCTGACCACATGGTGCGCTGTTATGTGATAAGACCATAGATAAGCCTTACATGTAATACCTCTCCTGACCACATGGTGTGCTGTTATGTGATAAGACCACTGATAAGCCTTACATGTAATACCACTCCTGATCACATGGTGCGCTGTTATGTGATATGACCATAGATAAGCCTTACATGTAATACCTCTCCTGACCACATGGTGTGCTGTTATGTGATAAGACCACTAATGAGCCTTACATGTAATACCTCTCCTGACCACATGGTGCGCTGTTATGTGATAAGACCACTAATGAGCCTTACATGTAATACCTCTCCTGACCACATGGTGCGCTGTTATGTGTTAAAACCATTGATATATCTTACATGTAATACCTCTCCTGACCACATGGTGTGCTGATAAAGTGAGGCATACCTCGGATAAAGCATAAAACACTTTAATCTGTAGCCACATAAGAAACCAAAAACAATAGTCACATTTTAATTGAGAACTAATAGTCACACAGAAATCACTACTCTCGTCTTGCCTATTACAATTCTCTGCTCCTTGTTCTTCCTCTTACTAATCCCCCTCCCCCTCTACAATCTGTCCTGACTGCAGCCCCCAGACTCCTCTGTCACTCCAGTACATAGATACACCTTGTGTCAGTCACTGCTTTGTCTCTCTGTCCCCCACAGAATACAATATAAGATTATCACACTCCCCCATAAATCCCACATAGCGCAGAACTCCCTACATCTCCTCCCTTCATAGCGCAGAACTCCCTACTAGAGATGAGCGAATACTGTTCGGATCAGCCAATCCGAACAGCACGCTCGCATAGAAATGAATGGACGTAGCCGGCACGCGGCTCCCTACATCTTCTCCCTCCATAGTGCTGACTTCCCTACATCTCCCCCGCTCCTCACTATCTACCGCCCTAACCATCCTCTCTGGTCTGTTATCTGGACATCCCATTCCTGTCTATAAGGGAGGGTTCACACGGTGTAACGTGCCGCATGATGTGGCACGTCTACGCCGCGGGACCCTTTGCGGGCCGTACACGCTCCCATTGATTTCAATGGGAGCGGGGATCGTATGCGCCGCGCTAGTTTGCGGCCGAGATTTTGCGGCCGCAACATCACGGCATACGATCCCCGCTCCCATTGAAATCAATGGGAGCATGTATGGCCCGCAAAGGGTCCCGCGGCGTAGACGTGCCACATCACGCAGCACGTTACACCGTATGAACCATCCCTAAGACTGTTCTGGAGCTGCAGCGGTGCTCTGGAATGGTTTACCCCGGACAGTCAGAATAATAGCCACTTACTGCAGCTCCGAAGATGCCATAAAGTCACATCTGTTTCGGCAGCCGATCACGTGACCTGATCACATTGTCCTGCACCTCTGCACTCTACACTAATTCCTTATTGTATTCTATATTTCCTCCTCTATTCCTCAGATCCTGATCCCTCCATCTAGAAGTTCCCGGCACTCCATATCCCTCCATAGTATCTGTATAGTCACACGTCCCGGCTGGTGATGGATCAGACAGCTCCAGTTATATGACCTTATGTATTAATAGATGGCCGGACCACTGTACCAAAGAAGTAGTCATATATGAATACATCCCTACTGGTCAAACATGAAGTCACCTCTACAGGTCATACATGAAGTCACCTCTACAGGTCATACATGAAGACACCTCTACAGGTCATACATGATGTCACCTCTACAGGTCATACATGAAGTCACCTCTACAGGTCATACATGAAGTCACCTCTACAGGTCATACATGAAGTCACCTCTACAGGTCATACATGAAGTCACCTCTACAGGTCATACATGAAGTCACCTCTACAGGTCATACATGAAGTCACCTCTACAGGTCATACAAGAAGTCACCTCTACAGGTCATACATGAAGTCACCTCTACAGGTCATACATGAAGTCACCTCTACAGGTCATACATGAAGTCACCTCTACAGGTCATACATGAAGTCACCTCTACAGGTCATACATGAAGTCACCTCTACAGGTCATACATGAAGTCACCTCTACAGGTCATACATGAAGTCACCTCTACAGGTCATACATGAAGTCACCTCTACAGGTCATACATGAAGTCACCTCTACAGGTCATACATGAAGACACCTCTACATGTCATACATGAAGTCACCTCTACAGGTCATACATGAAGTCACCTCTACAGGTCATACATGAAGTCACCTCTACAGGTCATACATGAAGTCACCTCTACAGGTCATACATGAACTCACCTCTACAGGTCATACATGAAGTCACCTCTACAGTTCATACATGAACTCACCTCTACAGGTCATACATGAACTCACCTCTACAGGTCATACATGAACTCACCTCTACAGGTCATACATGAACTCACCTCTACAGGTCATACATGAACTCACCTCTACAGGTCATAAATGAAGACACCTCTACAGGTCATACATGAAGTCACCTCTACAGGTCATACATGAAGTCACCTCTACAGGTCATACATGAAGTCACCTCTACAGGTCATACATGAAGTCACCTCTACAGGTCATACATGAACTCACCTCTACAGGTCATACATGAAGTCACCTCTACAGGTCATACATGAACTCATCTCTACAGGTCATCCATGAAGTCACCTCTACTGGTCATACATGAAGTCATCTCTGCTGGTCATACATGAAGTCACCTATACAGGTCATACATGAAGTCACCTCTACAGGTCATACATGAAGTCACCTCTACAGGTCATACATGAAGTCACCTCTACTGGTCATACATGAAGTCATCTCTGCTGGTCATACATGAAGTCACCTCTACAGGTCATACATGAAGTCACCTCTACAGGTCATACATGAAGTCACCTCTACAGGTCATACATGAAGTCACCTCTACAGGTCATACATGAAGTCACCTCTACAGGTCATACATGAAGTCACCTCTACAGGTCATACATGAAGTTACGGCTACAAATGTTTTCATACATACACTCTGGAGCTACAGAAGTTTCACAAATTCAGAGAAATCTCACAAAATTTTCCTTATGATTTAATTTTTTCTACTTCTCCTTTAAGCCAAATTTAGAATGTGCAGAAGGATTATCACCAATTACATCTCGGCAGTCCTCGTGTGTGTGATCTCCATCTATACCAGGAACCTGCTGTGCGGGGCCACGTGTGACCATTAATCAACGCCACGCGGCGGCCACTCATGGATTTATAACGAACGTTTCATCACCAGCCGAGAATTCTGGGTAATTAGGAATTAACTGCTTAAGATCAGCGCCTCTTACGCACCCCCACCACTGCCACTTATACCATGCAGGGCTGGAGATTGTAACAAGCCAGCAAATCGCATGAGCCGGAGTAGCCACAGGCGGAATACTGAGCAAATATAATCCCAAAGTGACAGTGATACATGACAGAAGTATGAGAGGAAGGAAGGAAATAAAAGAGGAAATAGCTAAGGTAAGAGGAGACCAAACGTCTAAGGAAGTAGGAGAGGAAGCATCTAAGGAAGTAAGTAAGGAAACATCTAAGGTAATAGGAGAGGAACCATCTAAGGTAAGAGGAGAGGAAGCATCTAAGGTAAGAGGAGAGGAAGTATCTAAGGTAAGAGGAGAGGAAACATCTAAGGTAAGAGGAGAGGAAGCATCTAAGGTAAGAGGAGAGGAAGTATCTAAGGTAAGAGGAGAGGAAGTATCTAAGGTAAGAGGAGAGGAAACATCTAAGGTAAGAGGAGAGGAAGCATCTAAGGTAAGAGGAGAGGAAGCATCTAAGGTAAGAGGAGAGCAAGTATCTAAGGTAAGAAGAGAGGAAGCATCTAAGGTAAGAGGAGAGGAAGCATCTAAGGTAAGAGGAGAGGAAGCATCTAAGGTAAGAGGAGAGGAAGCATCTAAGGTAAGAGGAGAGGAAGCATCTAAGGTAAGAGGAGACCAAACGTCTAAGGAAGTAGGAGAGGAAGCATCTAAGGAAGTAAGTAAGGAAACATCTAAGGTAATAGGAGAGGAACCATCTAAGGTAAGAGGAGAGGGAGCATCTAAGGTAAGAGGAGAGCAAGTATCTAAGGTAAGAGGAGAGGAATCATCTAAGGTAAGAGGAGAGGAAGTATCTAAGGTAAGAGGAGAGGAAACATCTAAGGTAAGAGGAGAGGAAGCATCTAAGGTAAGAGGAGAGGAAGCATCTAAGGTAAGAGGAGAGGAAGCATCTAAGGTAAGAGGAGAGGAAACATCTAAGGTAAGAGGAGAGGAAGTATCTAAGGTAAGAGGAGAGGAAGTATCTAAGGTAAGAGGAGAGGGAGCATCTAAGGAAGTAAGTAAGGAAACATCTAAGGTAATAGGAGAGGAACCATCTAAGGTAAGAGGAGAGGGAGCATCTAAGGTAAGAGGAGAGGAAGTATCTAAGGTAATAGGAGAGGAAGCATCTAAGGTAAGAGGAGAGGAAGCATCTAAGGTAAGAGGAGAGGGAGCATCTAAGGTAAGAGGAGAGGAAGCATCTAAGGTAAGAGGAGAGGGAGCATCTAAGGTAAGAGGAGAGGAAGTATCTAAGGTAAGAGGAGAGGAAGCATCTAAGGAAATAAAAGAGGAAGCATCTAAGGTAAGAGGAGAGGAAGCATCTAAGGTAAGAGGAGAGGAAGCATCTAAGGTAAGAGGAGAGGAAGCATCTAAGGTAAGAGGAGAGGAAACATCTAAGGTAAGAGGAGAGGGAGCATCTAAGGTAAGAGGAGAGGAAGTATCTAAGGTAAGAGGAGAGGAAGTATCTAAGGTAAGAGGAGAGGAAGCATCTAAGGTAAGAGGAGAGGAAGCATCTAAGGTAAGAGGAGAGGAAACATCTAAGGTAAGAGGAGAGGAAGTATCTAAGGTAAGAGGAGAGGAAGTATCTAAGGTAAGAGGAGAGGAAGCATCTAAGGTAAGAGGAGAGGAAGCATCTAAGGTAAGAGGAGAGGAAGCATCTAAGGTAAGAGGAGAGGAAGTATCTAAGGTAAGAGGAGAGGAAGTATCTAAGGTAAGAGGAGAGGAAGCATCTAAGGTAAGAGGAGAGGAAGCATCTAAGCTAAGAGGAGAGGAAGTATCTAAGGTAAGAGGAGAGGAAACATCTAAGGTAAGAGGAGAGGAAGTATCTAAGGCAAGAGGAGAGGAAGTATCTAAGGTAAGAGGAGAGGAAGCATCTAAGGTAAGAGGAGAGCAAGTATCTAAGGTAAGAGGAGAGGAAGCATCTAAGGTAAGAGGAGAGCAAGTATCTAAGGTAAGAGGAGAGGAAGTATCTAAGGTAAGAGGAGAGGAAGCATCTAAGGTAAGAGGAGAGGAAGCATCTAAGGTAAGAGGAGAGGAAACATCTAAGGTAAGAGGAGAGGAAGTATCTAAGGTAAGAGGAGAGGAAGTATCTAAGGTAAGAGGAGAGGAAGCATCTAAGGTAAGAGGAGAGGAAGTATCTAAGGTAAGAGGAGAGGAAGTATCTAAGGTAAGAGGAGACCAAACATCTAAGGTAAGAGGAGAGGAATCATCTAAGGTAAGAGGAGAGGAAGTATCTAAGGTAAGAGGAGAGGAAGTATCTAAGGTAAGAGGAGACCAAACATCTAAGGTAAGAGGAGAGGAAGTATCTAAGGTAAGAGGAGAGGAAGTATCTAAGGTAAGAGGAGACCAAACATCTAAGGTAAGAGGAGAGGAAGCATCTAAGGTAATAGGAGAGGAAGCATCTAAGGTAATAGGAGAGGAAGTATCTAAGGTAAGAGGAGAGGAAGTATCTAAGGTAAGAGGAGAGGAAGTATCTAAGGTAAGAGGAGACCAAACATCTAAGGTAAGAGGAGAGGAAGCATCTAAGGTAATAGGAGAGGAAGCATCTAAGGTAATAGGAGAGGAAGAATCTAAGGTAAGAGGAGAGGAAGCATCTAAGGTAATAGGAGAGGAAGTATCTAAGGTAAGAGGAGAGGAAGTATCTAAGGTAAGAGGAGAGGAAGTATCTAAGGTAAGAGGAGAGGAAGAATCTAAGGTAAGAGGAGAGGAATCATCTAAGGTAAGAGGAGAGGAAGAATCTAAGGTAAGAGGAGAGGAATCATCTAAGGTAAGAGGAGAGGAAGTATCTAAGGTAAGAGGAGAGGAAGTATCTAAGGTAAGAGGAGAGGAAGTATCTAAGGTAAGAGGAGAGGAAGTATCTAAGGTAAGAGGAGAGGAAGAATCTAAGGTAAGAGGAGAGGAATCATCTAAGGTAAGAGGAGAGGAAGCATCTAAGGTAAGAGGAGAGGAAGTATCTAAGGTAAGAGGAGAGGAAGTATCTAAGGTAAGAGGAGAGGAAGCATCTAAGGTAAGAGGAGACCAAACATCTAAGGAAGTAGGAGAGGAACCATCTAAGGTAAGAGGAGAGGAAGTATCTAAGGTAAGAGGAGAGGAAGTATCTAAGGAAATAAAAGAGGAAGTTTTTAAGGTAAGAGAAGAGGAAGTATCTAAGGTAAGAGGAGAGGAAGTATCTAAGGAAATAAAAGAGGAAGTATCTAAGGTAAGAGGAGACGAAACATCTAAGGTAATAGGAGAGGAAGCATCTAAGGTAAAAGGAGAGGAAGCATCTAAGGAAATAAAAGAGGAAGTATCTAAGGTAAGAGGAGAGGTAACATCTAAGATAAGAGGAGAGGAACCATCCAAGGTAAGAGGAGAGGACGCATCTAAGGTAATAGGAGAGGAAGTATCTAAGGTAAAAGGAGAGGAAGCATCTAAGGAAATAAAAGAGGAGAGGAAGCATCTAAGGTAAGAGGAGAGGAAGTATCAAAGGTAAGAGGAGAGGAAACATCTAAGATAAGAGGAGAGGAAGTATCTAAGGTAAGAGGAGAGGAAGCATCTAAGGTAAGAGGAGAGGAAGCATCTAAGGTAAGAGGAGAGGAAGCATCTAAGGTAAGAGGAGAGGAACCATCCAAGGTAAGAGGAGAGGAAGCATCTAAGGTAAGAGGAGAGGACGCATCTAAGGTAAGAGGAGAGGAAGCATCTAAGGAAATAAAAAAGGAGAGGAAGCATCTAAGGTAAGAGGAGAGGAAGTATCAAAGGTAAGAGGAGAGGAAGCATCTAAGGTAAGAGGAGAGGAAGTATCTAAGGAAATAAAAGAGGAAGTATCTAAGGTAAGAGGAGAGGAAGTATCTAAGGTAAGAGGAGAGGAAGCATCTAAGGTAAGAGGAGAGGAAGTATCTAAGGTAAGAGGAGAGGAAGCATCTAAGGAAATAAAAGAGGAAGTATCTAAGGTAAGAGGAGAGGAAGTATCTAAGGAAATAAAAGAGGAAGTATCTAAGGTAAGAGGAGAGGAAGCATCTAAGGAAGTAAGTAAGGAAACATCTAAGGTAATAGGAGAGGAACCATCTAAGGTAAGAGGAGAGGAAGTATCTAAGGTAAGAGGAGAGGAAGTATCTAAGGTAAGAGGAGACCAAACATCTAAGGTAAGAGGAGAGGAAGCATCTAAGGTAAGAGGAGAGGAATCATCTAAGGTAAGAGGAGAGGAATCATCTAAGGTAAGAGGAGACCAAACATCTAAGGAAGTAGGAGAGGAAGCATCTAAGGTAAGAGGAGAGGAATCATCTAAGGTAAGAGGAGACCAAACATCTAAGGAAGTAGGAGAGGAAGCATCTAAGGTAAGAGGAGAGGACGCATCTAAGGTCAGAGGAGTGGAAGTATCTAAGGTAAGAGGAGAGGAAACATCTAAAGTAAGAGGAGAGGAAGCATCTAAGGTAAGAGGAGAGGAATCATCTAAGGTAAGAGGAGAGGAATCATCTAAGGTAAGAGGAGAGGAATCATCTAAGGTAAGAGGAGACCAAACATCTAAGGAAGTAGGAGAGGAAGCATCTAAGGTAAGAGGAGAGGACGCATCTAAGGTCAGAGGAGAGGAAACATCTAAAGTAAGAGGAGAGAAAGCATCTAAGGTAAGAGGAGAGGAACCATCCAAGGTAAGAGGAGACCAAACATCTAAGGTAAGAGGAGAGGAAGCATCCAAGGTAAGAGGAGAGGAAGTATCTAAGGTAAGAGGAGAGGAAACATCTAAGGTAAGAGGAGAGGAAGTATCTAAGGTAAGAGGAGAGGAAGCATCTAAGGTAAGAGGAGAGGAAGTATCTAAGGTAAGAGGAGAGGAAGCATCTAAGGAAATAAAAGAGGAAGTATCTAAGGTAAGAGGAGAGGAAGTATCTAAGGAAATAAAAGAGGAAGTATCTAAGGTAAGAGGAGAGGAAGCATCTAAGGAAGTAAGTAAGGAAACATCTAAGGTAATAGGAGAGGAACCATCTAAGGTAAGAGGAGAGGAAGTATCTAAGGTAAGAGGAGAGGAAGTATCTAAGGTAAGAGGAGACCAAACATCTAAGGTAAGAGGAGAGGAAGCATCTAAGGTAAGAGGAGAGGAATCATCTAAGGTAAGAGGAGAGGAATCATCTAAGGTAAGAGGAGACCAAACATCTAAGGAAGTAGGAGAGGAAGCATCTAAGGTAAGAGGAGAGGAAGCATCTAAGGTAAGAGGAGAGGAAGCATCTAAGGTAAGAGGAGAGGAAGCATCTAAGGTAAGAGGAGAGGAAACATCTAAGGTAAGAGGAGAGGGAGCATCTAAGGTAAGAGGAGAGGAAGTATCTAAGGTAAGAGGAGAGGAAGTATCTAAGGTAAGAGGAGAGGAAGCATCTAAGGTAAGAGGAGAGGAAGCATCTAAGGTAAGAGGAGAGGAAACATCTAAGGTAAGAGGAGAGGAAGTATCTAAGGTAAGAGGAGAGGAAGTATCTAAGGTAAGAGGAGAGGAAGCATCTAAGGTAAGAGGAGAGGAAGCATCTAAGGTAAGAGGAGAGGAAGCATCTAAGGTAAGAGGAGAGGAAGTATCTAAGGTAAGAGGAGAGGAAGTATCTAAGGTAAGAGGAGAGGAAGCATCTAAGGTAAGAGGAGAGGAAGCATCTAAGGTAAGAGGAGAGGAAGTATCTAAGGTAAGAGGAGAGGAAACATCTAAGGTAAGAGGAGAGGAAGTATCTAAGGTAAGAGGAGAGGAAGTATCTAAGGTAAGAGGAGAGGAAGCATCTAAGGTAAGAGGAGAGCAAGTATCTAAGGTAAGAGGAGAGGAAGCATCTAAGGTAAGAGGAGAGCAAGTATCTAAGGTAAGAGGAGAGGAAGTATCTAAGGTAAGAGGAGAGGAAGCATCTAAGGTAAGAGGAGAGGAAGCATCTAAGGTAAGAGGAGAGGAAACATCTAAGGTAAGAGGAGAGGAAGTATCTAAGGTAAGAGGAGAGGAAGTATCTAAGGTAAGAGGAGAGGAAGCATCTAAGGTAAGAGGAGAGGAAGCATCTAAGGTAAGAGGAGAGGAAGTATCTAAGGTAAGAGGAGAGGAAGTATCTAAGGTAAGAGGAGACCAAACATCTAAGGTAAGAGGAGAGGAATCATCTAAGGTAAGAGGAGAGGAAGTATCTAAGGTAAGAGGAGAGGAAGTATCTAAGGTAAGAGGAGACCAAACATCTAAGGTAAGAGGAGAGGAAGTATCTAAGGTAAGAGGAGAGGAAGTATCTAAGGTAAGAGGAGACCAAACATCTAAGGTAAGAGGAGAGGAAGCATCTAAGGTAAGAGGAGAGGAAGCATCTAAGGTAAGAGGAGAGGAAGCATCTAAGGTAAGAGGAGAGGAACCATCTAAGGTAAGAGGAGAGGAAGTATCTAAGGTAAGAGGAGAGGAAGTATCTAAGGTAAGAGGAGAGGAAGTATCTAAGGTAAGAGGAGAGGAAGCATCTAAGGTAAGAGGAGAGGAAGCATCTAAGGTAAGAGGAGAGGAAGAATCTAAGGTAAGAGGAGAGGAAGCATCTAAGGTAATAGGAGAGGAAGTATCTAAGGTAAGAGGAGAGGAAGTATCTAAGGTAAGAGGAGAGGAAGTATCTAAGGTAAGAGGAGAGGAAGAATCTAAGGTAAGAGGAGAGGAATCATCTAAGGTAAGAGGAGAGGAAGAATCTAAGGTAAGAGGAGAGGAATCATCTAAGGTAAGAGGAGAGGAAGTATCTAAGGTAAGAGGAGAGGAAGTATCTAAGGTAAGAGGAGAGGAAGTATCTAAGGTAAGAGGAGAGGAAGTATCTAAGGTAAGAGGAGAGGAAGAATCTAAGGTAAGAGGAGAGGAATCATCTAAGGTAAGAGGAGAGGAAGTATCTAAGGTAAGAGGAGAGGAAGTATCTAAGGTAAGAGGAGAGGAATCATCTAAGGTAAGAGGAGAGGAAGCATCTAAGGTAAGAGGAGAGGAAGTATCTAAGGTAAGAGGAGAGGAAGTATCTAAGGTAAGAGGAGAGGAAGCATCTAAGGTAAGAGGAGACCAAACATCTAAGGAAGTAGGAGAGGAACCATCTAAGGTAAGAGGAGAGGAAGTATCTAAGGTAAGAGGAGAGGAAGTATCTAAGGAAATAAAAGAGGAAGTATCTAAGGTAAGAGAAGAGGAAGTATCTAAGGTAAGAGGAGAGGAAGTATCTAAGGAAATAAAAGAGGAAGTATCTAAGGTAAGAGGAGACGAAACATCTAAGGTAATAGGAGAGGAAGCATCTAAGGTAAAAGGAGAGGAAGCATCTAAGGAAATAAAAGAGGAAGTATCTAAGGTAAGAGGAGAGGAAACATCTAAGATAAGAGGAGAGGAACCATCCAAGGTAAGAGGAGAGGACGCATCTAAGGTAATAGGAGAGGAAGTATCTAAGGTAAAAGGAGAGGAAGCATCTAAGGAAATAAAAGAGGAGAGGAAGCATCTAAGGTAAGAGGAGAGGAAGTATCAAAGGTAAGAGGAGAGGAAACATCTAAGATAAGAGGAGAGGAAGTATCTAAGGTAAGAGGAGAGGAAGCATCTAAGGTAAGAGGAGACGAAACATCTAAGGTAAGAGGAGAGGAAGCATCTAAGGTAAGAGGAGAGGAACCATCCAAGGTAAGAGGAGAGGAAGCATCTAAGGTAAGAGGAGAGGACGCATCTAAGGTAAGAGGAGAGGAAGCATCTAAGGAAATAAAAAAGGAGAGGAAGCATCTAAGGTAAGAGGAGAGGAAGTATCAAAGGTAAGAGGAGAGGAAGCATCTAAGGTAAGAGGAGAGGAAGTATCTAAGGAAATAAAAGAGGAAGTATCTAAGGTAAGAGGAGAGGAAGTATCTAAGGTAAGAGGAGAGGAAGCATCTAAGGTAAGAGGAGAGGAAGTATCTAAGGTAAGAGGAGAGGAAGCATCTAAGGAAATAAAAGAGGAAGTATCTAAGGTAAGAGGAGAGGAAGTATCTAAGGAAATAAAAGAGGAAGTATCTAAGGTAAGAGGAGAGGAAGCATCTAAGGTAGTAAGTAAGGAAACATCTAAGGTAATAGGAGAGGAAGCATCTAAGGTAAGAGGAGAGGAATCATCTAAGGTAAGAGGAGAGGAATCATCTAAGGTAAGAGGAGACCAAACATCTAAGGAAGTAGGAGAGGAAGCATCTAAGGTAAGAGGAGAGGAATCATCTAAGGTAAGAGGAGACCAAACATCTAAGGAAGTAGGAGAGGAAGCATCTAAGGTAAGAGGAGAGGACGCATCTAAGGTCAGAGGAGTGGAAGTATCTAAGGTAAGAGGAGAGGAAACATCTAAAGTAAGAGGAGAGGAAGCATTTAAGGTAAGAGGAGAGGAATCATCTAAGGTAAGAGGAGAGGAATCATCTAAGGTAAGAGGAGAGGAATCATCTAAGGTAAGAGGAGACCAAACATCTAAGGAAGTAGGAGAGGAAGCATCTAAGGTAAGAGGAGAGGACGCATCTAAGGTCAGAGGAGAGGAAACATCTAAAGTAAGAGGAGAGAAAGCATCTAAGGTAAGAGGAGAGGAACCATCCAAGGTAAGAGGAGACCAAACATCTAAGGTAAGAGGAGAGGAAACATCTAAGGTAAGAGGAGAGGAAGCATCTAAGGTAAGAGGAGACCAAACATCTAAGGTAAGAGGAGAGGAAGTATCTAAGGTAAGAGGAGAGGAAACATCTAAGGTAAGAGGAGAGGAAGTATCTAAGGAAATAAAAGAGGAAGTATCTAAGGTAAGAGGAGACGAAACATCTAAGGTAATAGGAGAGGAAGCATCTAAGGTCAGAGGAGAGGAAGCATCTAAGGTAAGAGGAGACCAAACATCTAAGGAAGTAGGAGAGGAACCATCTAAGGTAAGAGGAGAGGAAGTATCTAAGGTAATAAAAGAGGAAGTATCTAAGGTAAGAGAAGAGGAAGTATCTAAGGTAAGAGGAGAGGAAGTATCTAAGGAAATAAAAGAGGAAGTATCTAAGGTAAGAGGAGACGAAACATCTAAGGTAATAGGAGAGGAAGCATCTAAGGTAAAAGGAGAGGAAGCATCTAAGGAAATAAAAGAGGAAGTATCTAAGGTAAGAGGAGAGGACGCATCTAAGGTAAAAGGAGAGGACGCATCTAAGGTAAGAGGAAAGGAAGCATCTAAGGTAAGAGGAGAGGATGCATCTAAGGTAAAAGGAGAGGACGCATCTAAGGTAAGAGGAGAGGAAGTATCTAAGGAAATAAAAGAGGAGAGGAAGTATCTAAGGTAAGAGGAGAGGAAGCATCTAAGGTAAGAGGAGAGGAAGCATCTAAGGTAAGAGGAGAGGAAGTATCTAAGGAAATAAAAGAGGAAGTATCTAAGGAAATAAAAGAGGAAGCATCTAAGGTAAGAGGAGAGGAAGTATCTAAGGAAATAAAAGAGGAAGTATCTAAGGTAAGAGGAGAGGAAGTATCTAAGGTAAGAGGAGAGGAACCATCTAAGGTAAGAGGAGAGGAAGCATCTAAGGTAAGAGGAGAGGAAACATCTAAGGTAAGAGGAGACCAAACATCTAAGGAAGTAGGAGAGGAACCATCTAAGGTAAGAGGAGAGGAAGCATCTAAGGAAGTATGAGAGGAAACATCTAAGGTAATAGGAGAGGAAGCATCTAAGGAAGTAAGTGAGGAAACATGTAAGGTAAGAGGAGGAGAGGGGACATCTAAAGAAATATGTAAGGAAACATCTAAGGTAATAGTAGACAAAACATCTAAGGAAGTAAGTGAGGAAACATCTAAGGCAAGAGGAGAGGAAACATCTAAGGAAGTAAGTGAGGAAACATCTAAGGTAAGAGGAGAGGAAGCATCTATGGAAGTATGAGAGGAAGCATCTAAGGAAGTATGAGAGGAACTATCTAAGTTAAGAGTAGAGGAAGCATCTAAGGAAGTAAGTGAGGAAACATCTAAGGTAAGAGGAGAGGAAACATCTAAGGAAATAGTAAAGGAAGCATCTAAGTAAGTGAGGAAGTAACTAAGGTAAGAGGAGAGGAAGCATCTAAGGAAGTGAGAAACATTTAAGAAAATAGGAGAGGAAACATGTAAGGAAGTAATTGAGGAAACATCTAAGATAATAGGATTGGAAACAGATAAGAGAAGAGATATCTAAGGAAGTAAGAGAGGAAACATCTAAGGTAATAGTAGAACATGAGAGTTTAAAAAAATCAGCCATGGAAACAGAAAATGTAGAATAACATGCGAGGGGAATCATCTCAGGAATTGTTATTAAAAAGTCTTATCTGTGGGTGGAGAACGGGGGCTGGATTGTATATGATGTGTTCTGAATATTTTTATGGTATTTTTTATGGGTTTTCTTATTTCTTTAAAGTAAAAAAATGGAGAACAATCTATAGAAATAGAATTCAGAGGAATCATCTAAGGAAATGGAATAAATCTGGAAACCTTTATGGAAATGGAAGAACCCATCAAAGATAAAGATAGGAAATAAACCTTCTGATTAAATGGAATAGGAAAGAAACATTGTAGAAAATGGTAAAGGAGAGAAATCATCAAAGAGAATGGAAAAAAGAATGGACCATACAAAAAATAAGGAAGGACCATCTAAGGAAATGAAATAGGAGAAGAACCATCCAAGGAAGTAGGAAATGAGAAGATCCATCTAAGATAGTTGGATGAAGAGGAGGACAATCTAAGATAGTAGGAAGATGAGGGAGATCATCTAAGATAGTTGAAAGATAATGACAACCATCTAAGATAGTTGCATGATGATGATGACCATCTAAGATAGTTGGATGATGATGAGGAAGATCATCTAAGATGGTTGGATGATGATGATGATGATGACCATCTAAGATAGTTGAAAGTTAATGATGACCATCTAAAATAGTTGCATGATGATAATCACCATCTAAGATAGTTGGATGATGATGAAGAAGATAAATTAAGACAGTTGGATGATGATGAGGACCATCTAAGATAGTTGGATGATGATGAGGACCATCTAAGATAGTTGGATGATGATGAGGACCATCTAAGATAGTTGGATGATGATGAGGACCATCTAAGATATTTGGATGATGATGAGGACCATCTACAACTAAATAGTAGAGGAATCTTCATATGAAGCTGAATAGGAGAAGAATTATCATCAAAGGAAGTATAATACAACAACATCTTGTAAGGAAATAGAACAGGACATAAATCATTTATGGAAATGGAAGGGCAGGGACCATGTAAGTAAATGTAATAAGAGAGAAAGCCTTCATTGTATCGGAGAAGAAGGATTTATGGAAATGTGATAGGGTAGGAACTATCTAAGGAAATGGACTAGAAAATGAACCATCCAAGTAATTGGAATAAGAAGGAATATCACAGGAAATTAAGTAGGAGAGTCACCCTCTAAGAACGTGGAGAAGCCCAACAATATGTCCCAATGTGATATGCTGAGATAGCCAACCAGCTCTGAGGTCACTGGTGAGGTAGAAATATATCTTCATCCTTAGAGGAGTTTACATGCCGATGCCGATCCTTCTCATTTGTATGGGGTTTTCTACTGACACAGATGGACAATGACAAGCCCATGGGATCTGGTTGAGTTTTATGATTTACTTAGCTTGGACGCTTTGTTTCGGTACAAACTTGTTTTGATAGAACTGAAAATTAAATTATTATACTCTGGGGTCTCCTCAAGGTGTCCAGAACTCTCTCTCGGCCTCCTGAGTGACGTCATGTACCTGGGGTCACTGATGAGACCTATGATTAGGACTTAGCAGTCCCTTGGGCACACAACGTCTCCCTAGAGGCCGGGATAGATCGCTGGATGCTGCGAGGAGGCCTAAAAGAGATGAAGGTGAACTTCTGGTTCTGACTGAACAAACTTAGACCCAAACAAACTGGAGGATCAATTTATCTGAAGCCAAGATGAAGCAAGTCTTCTGAGGTTCGCCCATGTCTGACATCTCCATGACCAATGACACCTTCTATCTATGGTTGACCAAACTTTTGGAAACGTTGAGATAACTCTGGTTTGTTTCTAACCGGTTGGATCATTTGTAGTTCCTGTAGTATAAACCCCCTCCCCCCATCGATCAGCGTTACATAACACGTCCTATTGACATAGTGGAACGCCTTGTCCTCTAGATCATTTTCTGGCCACTCTGTCGAGCTCATTGAGTTTCTCTCCGTGACCCCAGTGAATCATTCATCTTCCTCCAGAAAGCAATGACTCCAGAGTATTGCAGCTCCTAGCACTCTCTATGGTGAACGCTCCATCTCCGGTGCCATCGCCATCCATCTTACTGCGGCTGAAGGTTACGTGGTTGCATTTTTATTAGAATTAGAAACCATTCATCACAATGATCACAACAAGGGACGTCTGTCAACCGTCCAGCGGCCAAAAATCCTAAACTTTCGGGGTGGAAGAGTTATGGCTATTGCCATTCTATAGGTATCCATCTACGTCCTAGAAAGTCATTCATCTGAGGATGAGATGAGAGAAACTTTATAAACTCAGGTCGGCAGAACATCCAGAATATCGAGGAGTCCCGGGGTTCATCTGTTTATGTCTAAGAACGAAACTCTGGAATACAATTTCTTCTATAGGATTTTGAGATTTTCTGTCCTGATGATAGATAGTCACAAGGCAGCCGAGAGAACGTCTTATCTTTGGTCTATTATAGTCTATTATTGGGGGGTCTGGACAATAACATCTGACCACTGTGATCACTGGGGTGGAGAAGGGTCAGAAACTGGTTCAATCCTCTATCAGAAGTGACATAGAACTGCAGATCCTTCTCAATGCTGAAGGTATCTTCTTGTGGATGACCTGGGTCAGTCTCAATCTGGTTCTATGAGATAGTTCAGATCCTTCTCCCCATGACACATTATGTAATGCTTCTATATAATTGTCCACTGTTATGGACCTCATCCAATGACTAGGCTCCTCCTTTCCTCTTCCACCAAGGTCCGCAGCCTCCTGTTCTGGCTGCTCAGTCCATAAATGACCTCAGGTCTTGCTGCCATTGTTGAGCCAATGCTCTTTCCACACATTTCCTGGTAATTCAGGAGTTTCCACCCGGTCCCTGTGCACTTGTATTGCTCTCTGCCTATTGATCCTGATTCTTTGCATTGCTCCTGACTGAGCTTCTTTCTTGCCCTCAGGATCTTATGCCTGGTACTTATATTTCTACTCTTCCCACTGACCCATGCCTGGACCACTAGAAGACCTTCCTACAACAAAGTCCTTGTAGGGATTAGGAGTATAATCCGGGGAATCCCTTTGATCCCTTGGCTTCGCCTCCACTCCATGACCATATAACACCTAACACGATGTCCTAGACATCTCTAATGAAAGTCCTCAATCCCTGGCTGCAACTCAGGTCTACGCCCCTGGCCACAATGGATTCTCCAGGCTCTCCGGCTGTCTCTAGTTTTATTGCTCAGTATAACACATGTGCGGGACGGGCAGATCATGTCTATTATACATCTGATGAGATTGTAAGAACGTGCCGAGCGTTGGCTTCCAGGTCCTCTCCTCCGCTCAGCCCATAATCCTCCGTCTCTTTCATGGCTTTATATTGGGGAAGTGATTCTTCTGGTTTTCATTTTCTCTGCAAATTGCTGAATGGTTGTTAAATATTTTCTTCCCATCGCTGCAGAATTTGGGGATCTGGCTGGGAAGTGATTCCAGGTGCTTGTGGGGTCTGGGTCGGCCCCAAGTCAGGAGGTTTATGTGCTTAATAAATGAGGATGGTTCTGGAGGTGGTCTCCTGAAGAACAGATGGTGCCGCTCCGAAATAGCACAGAAGACACGGGGGATCACTAACCCCCCTAAGGTCGTCTGCCCTACATCTCCAGAACAACCACCAAACAATATCCTACTTCTAAAGAGTCTCGAGACATCCCAATACTCAAGGACTTTGAACTAGGACTGAACTACTAGTAATACTCCAAACAAGCAGTCCTATGTAAAGCTGGTTAACTGTTGATGTGGAAATTGGGATCTTTTTGGTGTTGAAATTTACTCTGAAATCTCTACTGAATCCGTCTTGGTCTCCCAAGATGAAATTATCAGCCCACAATGGAATTCTGTCCGGTATCCTCCCAGAATCCCTTTCTCTCCTTGTATCCTTCCTCTTATCTCATTACCACATCTTATTGCTATGTCTCCCAGTGCTGTCACTGCTATATACCTCTGTATCTCGCTACTATTCTCTCTAGTAACCTCCAAGGACTGTCCATGTATCCTTCCTTGTATCTCACTACTACTCTCTCTAGTATCCTCCTAGGATTGTCCATATATTCTTCCTTGTATCTCACTATTCTCTCTAATATCCTCCCAGGATTGGCCATGTATCCTTCCTTGTATCTCACTACTATTCTCTCTAGTATCCTCCCAGGATTGTCCATGTATCCTTCCTTTTATCTCACTACTATTCTCTCTGGTATCCTCCCAGGATTGTCCATGTATCCTTCCCTGTATCTCACTATTCTCTCTAGTATCCTCCTAGGATTGTCCATGTATCCTTCCTTGTCTCTCACTACTATTCTCTCTAGTATCCTCCCAGGACTGTCCATGTATCCTTCCATGTCTCTCACTACTATTCTCTCTAGTATCCTCCTAGGTTTGTCCATGTATCCTTCCTTATATCTCACTACTATTCTCTCTAGTATCCTCCTAGGATTGTCTATGTATCCTTCCTTGTATCTCACTACTATTCTCTCTAGTATCCTCCTACGATTGTCCATGTATTCTTCCTTGTATCTCACTACTATTCTCTCTAGTATCCTCCCAGGATTGTCCATGTATTCTTCCTTGTATCTCACTATTCTCTCTAATATCCTCCCAGGATTGGCCATGTATCCTTCCTTGTATCTCACTACTATTCTCTCTAGTATCCTCCCAGGATTGTCCATGTATCCTTCCTTTTATCTCACTACTATTCTCTCTGGTATCCTCCCAGGATTGTCCATGTATCCTTCCCTGTATCTCACTATTCTCTCTAGTATCCTCCCAGGATTGTCCATGTATCCTTCCTTGTCTCTCACTACTATTCTCTCTAGTATCCTCCCAGGACTGTCCATGTATCCTTCCATGTCTCTCACTACTATTCTCTCTAGTATCCTCCTAGGTTTGTCCATGTATCCTTCCTTATATCTCACTACTATTCTCTCTAGTATCCTCCTAGGATTGTCTATGTATCCTTCCTTGTATCTCACTACTATTCTCTCTAGTATCCTCCTAGGATTGTCCATGTATTCTTCCTTGTATCTCACTACTATTCTCTCTAGTATCCTCCTAGGATTGTCCATGTATCCTTCCTTGTATCTCACTACTATTCTCTCTAGTATCCTCCTAGGATTGTCCATGTATCCTTCCTTGTCTCTCACTACTATTCTCTCTAGTATCCACCCAGGACTGTCCATGTATCCTTCCATGTCTCTCACTACTATTCTCTCTAGTATCCTCCCAGGACTGTCCATGTATCCTTCCTTGTATCTCACTACTATTCTCTCTAGTATCCTCCCAGGATTGGCCATGTATCCTTCCTTGTATCTCACTACTATTCTCTCTAGTATCCTCCCAGGATTGTCCATGTATTCTTCCTTGTATCTCACTATTCTCTCTAATATCCTCCTAGGATTGTCCATGTATGCTTTCTTGTATCTCACTACTATTCTCTCTGGTATCCTCCCAGGATTGTCCATGTATCCTTCCTTGTCTCTCACTACTATTCTCTCTAGTATCCTCCTAGGTTTGTCCATGTATCCTTCCTTATATCTCACTACTATTCTCTCTAGTATCCTCCTAGGATTGTCTATGTATCCTTCCTTGTATCTCACTACTATTCTCTCTGGTATCCTCCCAGGATTGTCCATGTATCCTTCCTTGTCTCTCACTACTATTCTCTCTAGTATCCTCCTAGGTTTGTCCATGTATCCTTCCTTATATCTCACTACTATTCTCTCTAGTATCCTCCTAGGATTGTCTATGTATCCTTCCTTGTATCTCACTACTATTCTCTCTAGTATCCTCCCAGGATTGTCCATGTATCCTTCCTTGTATCTCACTACTATTCTCTCTACTATCCTCCCAGGATTGTCCATGTATCCTTCCTTGTGTCTCACTACTATTCTCTCTAGTATCCTCCTAGGATTGTCCATGTATTCTTCCTTGTATCTCACTATTCTCTCTAGTATCTTCCTAGGATTGTCCATGTATCCTTCCTTGTATCTCACTACTATTCTCTCTAGTATCCTCCCAGGACTGTCCATGTATCCTTCCATGTCTCTCACTACTATTCTCTCTAGTATCCTCCTAGGTTTGTCCATTTATCCTTCCTTATTTCTCACTACTATTCTCTCTAGTATCCTCCTAGGATTGTCTATGTATCCTTCCTTGTATCTCACTACTATTCTCTCTAGTATCCTCCTAGGATTGTCCATGTATTCTTCCTTGTATCTCACTACTATTCTCTCTAGTATCCTCCTAGGATTGTCCATGTATCCTTCCTTGTATCTCACTACTATTCTCTCTAGTATCCTCCTAGGATTGTCCATGTATCCTTCCTTGTCTCTCACTACTATTCTCTCTAGTATCCTCCCAGGACTGTCCATGTATCCTTCCATGTCTCTCACTACTATTCTCTCTAGTATCCTCCTAGGTTTGTCCATGTATCCTTCCTTATATCTCACTACTATTCTCTCTAGTATCCTCCTAGGATTGTCTATGTATCCTTCCTTGTATCTCACTACTATTCTCTCTAGTATCCTCCTAGGATTGTCCATGTATTCTTCCTTGTATCTCACTACTATTCTCTCTAGTATCCTCCCAGGATTGTCCATGTATTCTTCCTTGTATCTCACTATTCTCTCTAATATCCTCCCAGGATTGGCCATGTAGCCTTCCTTGTATCTCACTACTATTCTCTCTAGTATCCTCCCAGGATTGTCCATGTATCCTTCCTTTTATCTCACTACTATTCTCTCTGGTATCCTCCCAGGATTGTCCATGTATCCTTCCCTGTATCTCACTATTCTCTCTAGTATCCTCCTAGGATTGTCCATGTATCCTTTCTTGTATCTCACTCCTATTCTCTCTGGTATCCTCCCAGGATTGTCCATGTATCCTTCCTTGTCTCTCACTACTATTCTCTCTAGTATCCTCCCAGGACTGTCCATGTATCCTTCCATGTCTCTCACTACTATTCTCTCTAGTATCCTCCTAGGTTTGTCCATGTATCCTTCCTTATATCTCCCTACTATCCTCTCTAGTATCCTCCTAGGATTGTCTATGTATCCTTCCTTGTATCTCACTACTATTCTCTCTAGTATCCTCCTAGGATTGTCCATGTATTCTTCCTTGTATCTCACTACTATTCTCTCTAGTATCCTCCTAGGATTGTCCATGTATCCTTCCTTGTATCTCACTACTATTCTCTCTAGTATCCTCCTAGGATTGTCCATGTATCCTTCCTTGTATCTCACTACTATTCTCTCTGGTATCCTCCCAGGATTGTCCATGTATCCTTCTTTGTATCTCACTACTTTTCTCTCTAGTATCTTCCCAGGATTGTCCATGTATCCTTCCTTGTATCTCACTACTATTCTCTCTAATATCCTCCCAGGATTGGCCATGTATCCTTCCTTGTATCTCACTACTATTCTCTCTACTATACTCCCAGGATTGTCCATGTATCCTTCCTTTTATCTCACTACTATTCTCTCTGGTATCCTCCTAGGATTGTCCATGTATTCTTCCTTGTATCTCACTATTCTCTCTAGTATCTTCCTAGGATTGTCCATGTATCCTTCCTTGTATCTCACTACTATTCTCTCTGGTATCCTCTCAGGATTGGCCATGTATCCTTCCTTGTATCTCACTACTATTCTCTCTGGTATCCTCCTAGGATTGTCCATGTATTCTTCCTTGTATCTCACTACTATTCTCTCTGGTATCCTCCTAGGATTGTCCATGTATCCTTCCTTGTATCTCACTACTATTCTCTCTAGAATCTTCCCAGGATTGTCCATGTATTCTTCCTTGTATCTTTCTACTATTCTCTCCAGTATTCTCCTAGGATTGTCCATGTATCCTTCTTTGTATCTCACTACTTTTCTCTCTAGTATCCTCCCAGGATTGTCCATGTATCCTCCCTTGTGTCTCACTACTATTCTCTCCAGTATTCTCCTAGGATTGTCCATGTATCCTTCCTTGTATCGCACTACTATTCTCTCTAGTATCCTCCTAGGATTGTCCATGTATCCTCCCTTGTATCTCACTACTATTCTCTCTAGTATCCTCCCAGGATTGTCCATGTATCTTTCCTTGTATCTCACTACTATTCTCTCTAGTATCCTCCCAGGATTGTCCATGTATCCTTCCTTGTATCTCACTCCTATTCTCTCTAGTATTCTCCTAGGATTGTCCATGTATCCTTCCTTGTGTCTCACTACTATTCTCTCTAGTATTCTCCTCGGATTGTCCATGTATCCTTCCTTGTATCTCACTACTATTCTCTCTAGTATCCTCCCAGGATTGTCCATGTATTTTTCCTTGTATCTCACTACTATTCTCTCTAGTATCCTCCCAGGATTGTCCATGTATCCTTCCTTGTATATCACTATTCTCTCTAGTATCCTACTACGATTATCCATGTATCCTTCCTTGTATCTCACTACTTTTCTCTCTAGTATCCTCCTAGGATTTTCCATGTATCCTTCCTTGTATCTCACTACTATTCTCTCTAGTATCCTCCTAGGATTGTCCATGTATCCTTCCTTGTGTCTCACTACTATTCTCTCTAGTATCCTCCTAGGATTGTCCATGTATCCTTCCTTGTATCTCACTACTATTCTCTCTAGTATCCTCCTAGGATTGTCCATGTATCCTTCCTTGTGTCTCACTACTATTCTCTCTAGTATTCTCCTAGGATTGTCCATGTATCCTTCCTTGTGTCTCACTACTATTCTCTCTAGTATCCTCCCAGGACTGTCCATGTATCCTTCCTTGTGTCTCACTACTATTCTCTCTAGTATCCTCCTAGGATTGTCCATGTATCCTTCCTTGTATCTCACTACTATTCTCTCTAGTATCCTCCTAGGATTATCCATGTATCCTTCCTTGTGTCTCACTACTATTCTCTCTAGTATCCTCCTAGGATTGTCCATGTATCCTTCCTTGTATCTCACTACTATTCTCTCTAGTATCCTCCTAGGATTGTCCATGTATCCTTCCTTGTATCTCACTACTATTCTCTCTAGTATCCTCCCAGGACTGTCCATGTATCCTTCCTTGTGTCTCACTACTATTCTCTCTAGTATCCTCCTAGGATTGTCCATGTATCCTTCCTTGTATCTCACTACTATTCTCTCTAGTATCCTCTCCTCTCATCCTACCCAATGTCTTCTTTATATTGTCCTTAGTATTATCTTAGTGATTCCCTAATCTGCTGTAGTCCATATTTTCCTATATAGCACATGACATCCTAGTCCGATGTGTCCTCACGCTGGTAGATGATATGCCAAGTAGTAACATAATATACACCTGTGACACTGCACATAAAGCCTGAGGACAATGTGAGTGTCCCTATAGAAGCTGCTTGTACCCCTTGCCCATGTGCCACAGAACCTGCAGCGGTTCCTCCATAACATCGCCTTGACATCCACCCAAGGAAACCTCTGTGCGAGGACTGACTTACAGGCTCATAAAACTAATCTCATAAGTGGAAAGTTTCTTTCCCATAAGAAATCCTGGATTTTGATTTTTCTTTCCTGGCAGTGATTTTCTTCTCAGCAGCTGAAGTGTTAAATAAATGAGACTCTTTCTACTTTAATGGGATGTGATTGAAAGTCTATGGGCAGCGCGCGGAGCCAAGATTTAGCGCATCCATTTAAGACTGTCACAGAACAAAGTACGGAAGCATTAGGTAATCAGCTGATTGGGCTCCTTCCATCCTAATGACAGACAAAGAGAAAAATCTCCGTCCTGACACGGAAAGTCACTTCCCTATATCAGGGGGGATGGGGGGGATAATATATAAAATAGCCTCCTTGGCCCAAGATATCCAAAAATGGATCAGGAACTTAAGGACAAAGTAACAAACACAAATCGTCTGCAAGGAGTTTATTACATGTCTGTGTCATATCAGTAGAACACACCTGTAATATTACCAATATAGTATTGTGTTATCTCACGGATATTAGATTGGATTATTATTAGAGATGAGCGAACAGTAAAATATTTGATGTTCGTTATTCATTTCCAATAGACCCTCAATATTCAACTATTCGAACAAATATGGAACCCCATTATGCTTCGTTTCAGGGGATCCCACCATTCACCTCAGGAGAGTCACCAAGTCCACTATGACACCCCAGGAAATGATGCAACACCTCTGCAATGTAACTGGGACAGCAGGGGAAGCATGATTTTTGGCCCTTGGATGGAGTAGAGCCTCTATCCAGCAGCGTTTGGGGGTATCAGGGTGGATTGATCCTAGTAGGAGCAGAACTGTGCAGCGCAGATGGAGGAGGAGTATGAGGAGGAGGAGGAGGAATTGGAGAGGGTGAGCACACACTTCATGTCGGGGTGCTGACACCGCTGGACATGTATATGATGGGTCTATCCAGTGGCTGTTCATTTTTATGAGCGTCAGCCGGTCAGCACTGTCAGCTGACAGCCGGCTGCGCTTATCCGTAATTATGCCACCGGCTGCGCTGAAGACTCTTTCGGAAAGCACGCTGGCGACAGGGCAGGAAAGGACCTCCAATGCGTACAGCGCAAGTTCCAGTTACAGGTCCAACTTTGACACCCAATAAGTGCAGGACGCAGAGGGATCGGAGAGGACAGGGCTGGTGTCGGTCAGGTACTCCCGCAACATGCGCCTATACTTATCCCTCCTGGTGACACTAGGCCCCTCAATGGTGGTACTTTGGTGAGTGGGTGCCATTAACGTGTCCCAGACCTTGGAGAGTGTGCCCCTGCCAGTTGTGGAACGGATGGACTCCTCTCCCTGCAGTGTATAGATCTGAGAAGAGCTGTTGTTGTTCTTCCGTTTCTCCCTGCCTACTAGAAGCTCATCCCTCTCTCGCCCTCAGCAGATCTCTCTCTCCCTATCTCTCACCGCAAATGACACGAATATGGCGACAGACGTTCTTATAAATGGGAGGTCACATGATTTCGGCAGCCAATGGTTTTTTTCAATTTTTTTGATGCCTCCGTTGTCGTAGTTCCTGTCCCACCTCCCCTGCACAGTTATTGGTGCAAAAAACGCGCCAGGGAAGGTGGGAGGGGATACGAAATTTTATTGCGTATGCCGCGTGGGATCAAATACCTCGAACGGCCTGATATTCCATCAATTACCTATTCAATCGAACGGCGTTCGCTCATCTCTAATTATTATATATTTTTTTATTTTTATAATCTGATAATAATTTTTTTAGACAGTTCTATGATATTATATTGTAATATTGTGTAGTGTAATATCGGATTCTTATAGTGCGTTATTATATTGTTATAATGTATCTGTACTGTTGTTATTATTATACCGTGTTATTATACTCCTAGATTTTGTTATACTGTTGTCATTTTGAATTATTATATTGTGTTATATTGTAATATACTGTTGTTATAATGTTACACGCTGCAGTCTTGTTACATTGTGTTATATTGTTATTATATTGTATTATACTTTTATTCTAATACGTTACATACCATAGCCTTGTTACATTGTGTTGTGCTGTGTTATTATACTTTTATTATATTGTAATATGCTGTTGTTATAATATGATACACGCCACAGTCTTGTTACTTTATGTTATACTTTTATTATATTGCATTATATTGTTGTTATAACACATTACACACCTCAGTCTTGTTATATTGTGTTGTGCTGTGTTATTACACTGTATTATATTGTGTTGTGCTGTTATTATACTTTTATTAGATTGTAATATATTGTTGTTATATATGATACACACCACAGTCTTGTTACATTGTGTTATACTTTTATTATATTGTGTTATACTGTTATTCTAATACATTACACACTGCAGTCTTGTTACATTGTGTTGTGCTGTGTTATTACACTGTATGACATTGTATTGTGCGTCCCATTCTCCATCTTCTTCTATGTGTTATTTCTCTCTCTCGCTCTGGTAATTTTTCCTTTGTCTCTTCCATCTCCTTTTACGACTTGTTCTGTCATTAAGCAATGAGCCGCTGCATGCTGATGATGGGATGGAATACTATATTCTTAGATATGAAGACTATATTCACACATACACACTTCAGTGGGTGCCACCTCACTACCTGCACATTATGTGCCCACTACAGGGGTGAGAGCTGTGCTCAGATATAGGGGGCAGCGATGAGTCACATGGGGTCGCTAAAGATACATGGGAAATAATAGATCAATGTGCATCAATGTATCTGCTTGTTATTAGAGAATAGGAACATCCCATTGTGACCCCCTACGTGGTGCATTATGTGCTGAACAAGACCCCATTGTGACCCCCTACTGACCCCATTGTGACCCCCTACTGACCCCTATTATATGAATATTCCACATTTAGGTGCCGCAGGTTCTTCCCGATGTTTTGCCTGCGGCTTTCGTGCACTTGCATTACAGAAGTGACTTGGGCCATAGGAAGCTGCAATGTGGACGGGGCTCATTGACTTACAAGGGAATGCTCTGTCCAGGGGTCATTGTGCAGGGAGGGAGTTGTGACCACCTTACCACGTCTATGGGAGAGTGTAGTGAGCATGCAGAATGCAAGGAATAGGAGATGCAGAAGAGCTGTCTCTACACCTATAGATGTCTATGGCAGAGCATTGTGGGCATGCTCTGTGACTTGTGCAGAGGTAATTGAGAATGGAGCTGATTTCATCATCGTTTGACGTTTTGGGAGAGTGTAGTGAGCATGCATTGTCACTGGTGCAGAAAGATTGAGCAGCAGATGTCCATATAATCTATAGACGTCTATGGCAGAGCATTGTGAGCATGCTGTGTAACTTAAACAGCAGCCATTGTGCATTGTTAGGTAGTGAGCATGCTGGATCTCATCTCCTAATTACTTCTATAAGAATGTAGTGGGCATGCTCTGTGGTGTGAGCAAGAGTTAATCATGTGTGATCGATATGGTGGAGAATGACTACCACTCGCAGAATGCTCCCCCCTCCCCACCTCTCAGATCACTCATTGAGCTGTCATATTGTCACCAAATCCGCCCCCTCTGTTAAATCTTCCTGGCAAAAAAAATCACAGCAAGAAATTCTTTGAAAAATCAAATCTAGTAATAAATCTAAATCCAGAAGACGTCGCCATAAATATGTGGTCAGGTGACAAAAGAGGAGGAGGAAGCAGCGAACTTCTGCAGGGCTCCAATAGAAGTCAATGGAACAGACAGGTGACATCAGGGGGACTGTAAAAAACAAGGCACTGTCAGGACTCTGAAAACTTCTTGAAATTTTTGGAAAATTTTGAAAAAAAGTTTCAAATTTTGGATGAATCTTGAGATAGTTAATGTAAAGCATTCTCCAGAGTCAGACTCGGACACATGTAAGAATAGTTCTGTCTTTATTTCAGGGTTGGCGTTGCGTTCCAGCAGACGCGGGCTCTGCGCTCGACACCCCGTATAAACCCCATGCTGGTCCGGCTGGGTTATGGTCTTCATTACTTCCAGCCTCGCCGCAGCGCTCAGCCCAGGCTCTTACATTGTAGTTTTTATAGATTGGTCGTAAAATGCGTCCACGTAGCCGGAATGCAGCGCTTGGCAGTCATTTATACAAGTGCATTTGGTTTGAACGGCGGCCAAGTCTCGTCAGGTCCAAAGCTTTTAAGTTGACAATAACTATGAGCGGCGAACGGCTCAGGCCGGGCCGGGATGGAGGGAACCATCAAGTATTGTTAATGGCTGGAGATCACTTTACTCTTTGTATCCAAATTGGGCTGCGGCTGTGCCGGCCGTGCCGAGCTCCGGCTACATCCAGACCCATCTAATAAATTAGAACGTCAGACGGAAGGAGCATCCCTCATGGCTGTCAGAGCGCCCCCCGCCCCAGGACACCAGAGCGGGCATTGTCTCCTCTATCACACCGTCCTATAGAGCCTTGTATAACCCTCAGTCCCAGGTTATAGCGGAATATATGGATATTATACGTCACAGCTGAACTGCCCAGAGGGTTAGTGCAGACTGAAGTAGTCGCAGATCATAGAACATTGGAAAACACAATCACTCCGGCCACTAGGTGTCATCAGAGAGAAATAACCCCGGACTGATGGACCAGGAACATCTCAATTTACAGCTGCTGTAAAACCATCAATCCTGAAACAGAGTCACAAAACTTCTTCTATAACCAGTGTGGCAATAGACAGTGAAAGAACCTGGGCATATACTGTATATAATTATATATGTACAGCTGGTATAACCTGGGTATATACTGTATATAATTATATATGTACAGCCGGTATAACCTGGGTATATACTGTATATAATTATATATGTACAGCCAGTATAACCTGGGTATATACTGTATTTAATATATATGTACAGCTGGTATAACCTGGGTATATACTGTATATAATTATATATGTACAGCCGGTATAACCTGGGTATATACTGTATATAATTATATATGTACAGCCGGTATAACCTGGGTATATACTGTATATAATTATATATGTACAGCCTGTATAACCTGGGTATATACTGTATATAATTATATATGTACAGCTGGTATAACCTGGGGTATATACTGTATATAATTATATATGTACAGCCGGTATAACCTGGGTATATACTGTATATAATATATATGTACAGCCGGTATAACCTGAGTATATACTGTATATAATTATATATGTACAGCCGGTATAACCTGGGTATATACTGTATATAATTATATATGTACAGCTGGTATAACCTGGGTATATACTGCATATAATTATATATGTACAGCCGGTATAATCTGGGTATATACTGCATATAATTATATATGTACAGCTGGTATAACCTGGGTATATACTGTATATAATTATATATGTACAGCTGGTATAACCTGGGTATATACTGCATATAATTATATATGTACAGCCGGTATAACCTGGGTATATATTGTATTTAATATATATATACAGCTGGTATAACCTGGGTATATACTGTATATAATTATATATGTACAGCTGGTATAACCTGGGTATATACTGCATATAATTATATATGTACAGCCGATATAACCTGGGTATATACTGTATATAATTATATATGTACAGCTGGTATAACCTGGGTATATACTGTATATAATTATATATGTACAGCCGGTATAACCTGGGTATATACTGTATTTAATATATATGTACAGCTGGTATAACCTGGGTATATACTGTATATAATGATATATGTACAGCCGGTATAACCTGGGTATATACTGTATATAATGATATATGTACAGCCGGTATAACCTGGGTATATACTATATATAATTATATATGTACAGCCGGTATAACCTGGGTATATACTGTATATAATTATATATGTACAGCTGGTATAACCTGGGTATATACTGTATATAATATATATGTACAGCCGGTATAACCTGAGTATATACTGTATATAATTATATATGTACAGCCGGTATAACCTGGGTATATACTATATATAATTATATATGTACAGCCGGTATAACCTGGGTATATACTGTATATAATTATATATGTACAGCTGGTATAACCTGGGTATATACTGCATATAATTATATATGTACAGCCGGTATAACCTGGGTATATATTGTATTTAATATATATGTACAGCTGGTATAACCTGGGTATATACTGTATATAATTGTATATGTACAGCTGGTATAACCTGGGTATATACTGTATTTAATATATATGTACAGCTGGTATAACCTGGGTATATACTGTATATAATTATATATGTACAGCTGGTATAACCTGGGTATATACTGTATATAATTATATATGTACAGCCGGTATAACCTGGGTATATACTGTATTTAATATATATGTACAGCTGGTATAACCTGGGTATATACTGTATATAATTATATATGTACAGCTGGTATAACCTGGGTATATACTGTATATAATTATATATGTACAGCTGGTATAACCTGGGTATATACTGTATATAATTATATATGTACAGCTGGTATAACCTGGGTATATACTGTATATAATTATATACGTACAGCCGGTATAACCCGGGTATATACTGTATATAATTATATATGTACAGCCGGTATAACCTGGGTATATACTGTATATAATTATATATGTACAGCCGGTATAACCTGGGTATATCCTATATATAATTATATATGTACAGCCGGTATAACCTGGGTATATACTGTATATAATTATATATGTACAGCCGGTATCTCCTGTATATAATGATGTATATACTGCTGGTATCTCCTGTATATAATTATATATGTACAGACGGTATAACCTGGGTATATCCTATATATAATTATGTATGTACAGCCGGTATAACCTGGGTATATACTGTATATAATTATATATGTACAGCCGGTATCTCCTGTATATAATGATGTATATACTGCTGGTATCTCCTGTATATAATTATATATGTACAGCTGGTATAACCTGGGAATCTCCTGTATATAATTATATATGTACAGACGGTATAACCTGGGTGATATGAGTTATACAGTGTCCCGTCCTCCGCACTCTTTCATCTCCGCTACTAATTAGCGATCCTCGTCTTCCCTCGTCTTCGGCTCTTATTGTGTTTCATCTCCTAATGGCGACTTCTATTTTCCTAACGATAATTCTCTTAATTTGGAGACGGCGGAGAAGTAATTAGAATAATATATGAGATTAATTCACAAGTGAGTCCGACGCTGTATCTGGATCCGGCAGGATGGGGAAGGTTAAGGGCCCTCCAAACGCGCACAACACAACTTTCCCTTTCAGCAGTAATCACATTAGATTTCAGGGCTCTTCAGCGTATCTAAGCCTGCAGGTATCTGAGGAAGCCGTCACCCCCGGACAACCCCCGCCTCCCCTCCCCCGACTCTCATCTCCTAATCATGATCTGAATTGTTTCTCGAGGCCGACTCCTCCATCTTCCCATTGTTAGGATTTGGGCCCTATTACCCGTCATGTATCAGGAGAGACGTCACATCGCACCTCTAGGGCTGCACCAGCTCACCGCGGCTCATGTGCGCCCCCTATCAGACAGTTGCACCCCATCACTCTTTGTTCAGTGTTTTAGGTTATTGGGGGTTCTGCAGGTTTTAGTTTTCCCCGAGACCTGACGTGATCTACCTTATGGAATAAATAGGGGGGCGACTATCTATTGTAGGTAGCGGCTGATAAGACTCTCTTAGGGACTCCGACAGTATGTGATTACATTTACTACAGCGCCCCCACAGGAGAAATCAAGTATTACACCATTCCCAATTACATTAATGAGATTGTGAGGTAATGTGCGGACATGTCGGGTCCTCCAGTGTGACAGACGTGTTGTGTAGTCGCTCTCCGCTCTGGCTGATCATTGAGGGTCCGTCTACCCCCCCACCTCTATACAATTCCTTAATTCTGCACCTCCTGGCTCCTGTACGTCCTCCTGGCCCCTGTACGTCCTCCTGCCCCCTGTACGTCCTCCTGCCCCCTGTACGTCCTCCTGCTCCCTGTACGTACTCCTGCCCCCTGTACGTCATCCTGCTCCCTGTACGTCCTCCTGCCCCCTGTACGTTCTCCTGCCCCCTGTACGTCCTCCTGCCCCCTGTACGTCCTCCTGCTCCCTGTACGTACTCCTGCCCCCTGTACGTCATCCTGCTCCCTGTACGTCCTCCTGCCCCCTGTACGTCCTCCTGCCCCCTGTACGTCCTCCTGGCCCCTGTAGGTCCTCCTGCGCCCTGTACGTCCTCCTGCCCCCTGTACGTCCTCCCGGCCCCTGTAGGTCCTCCCGCGCCCTGTACGTCCTCCTGGCCCCTGTACGTCCTCCTGGCTCCTGTACGTCCTCCTGCGCCCTGTACGTCCTCCTGCCCCCTGTACGTCCTCCAGGCCCCTGTACGTCCTCCTGCCCCCTGTACGTCCTCCTGCCCCCTGTACGTCCTCCTGCCCCTTGTACGTCCTCCTGGCCCCTGTACGTCCTCCTGCGCCCTGTACGTCCTCCTGCCCCCTGTACGTCCTCCTGCCCCCTGTACGTCCTCCTGGCCCCTGTACGTCCTCCTGCGCCCTGTACGTCCTCCTGCCCCCTGTACGTCCTCCCGGCCCCTGTACGTCCTCCTGGCCCCTGTACGTCCTCCTGGCCCCTGTACGTCCTCCTGCCCCCTGTACGTCCTCCTGCCCCCTGTACGTCCTCCTGCCCCTGTTCATCCTCATGGCCCCTGTACGTCCTCCTGCCCCCTGTACGTCCTCCCGGCCCCTGTACGTCCTCCTGCGCCCTGTACGTCCTCCTGCCCCCTGTACGTCCTCCTGCCCCTGTTCATCCTCATGGCATTCCCACCTTGGCGCCCGGTTTTTTCGACCTCGTCTTGGGATTTTCTCTTTTGTTATAAACATCACAAGACACAAACATGAAAGAATCTGCAAATCATGTAAAACCGTCCCCTCCATGACAGCAGTCGTCGCCCTGCCGGTGTTCGCACCTCCCCCCCTCCTCGCCGCGCTGTACATTCTCTGCGCCGGCCCTTTATGTAAGATGAATAGTAAGAAGATTCTCTATGGAAAGTCATTTACTAAAGCGAGGTGAGCGGCGCCAATCATTCTCATCGCAATTTATTTCCACACATTGTACGGTAGAGAATGCCGGCGGCATCTACAAAGCGTTGCGGAGGGTGGAGCGAGCGCACAAAGGACGACGTATAATGATACATTAGCGCAGCACAAAGTAACCATCAGCTTCACCTCCGGCACCTCCACATTGTCCACAATCTCTTGTCACCGCCATCATTTACACAACGGCTCAGGATGGATGTGCTGAATACGAGATTATCACCGCAACGCCACGAGACTGATATTATAGCGCTAATTGGTAAATATGTGACAGAGACCGCAGACACAGGAAGAAGGACAAGATTAGAACGCAACGCAGGCATCATATTATAATAACACAGAACTACACCTGCAATATTCAGAGCTTCAGAGCTGAAATCTCCCAGCATTCCCTGCTGGTACAGTGTCTGCAGCAGAATAGGGAGCGCACAGTGTTTGGAACCAAAGATCTCAGATTAGGACTCATCAGACCTTGGCACAGATTTCCACTGGTCTAATGTCCATTCCTTGTGGTCTCTTCTGCTTGTTGCCGCTCCTTAGCAGTGGTTTTCTAGCAGCTATTTTACCATGAAGGCGGCGGCTGCACAAAGTCTGCTCTTACCAGGTGTTGTAGAGATGTGTCTGCTGCTAGAACTCTGTGTGACATTGACCTGCTCTCTAATCTGAGCTGCTGCTAACCTGCAATTTCAGAGGCTGGTGACTCGGATGAACTTATCCTCCGCAGCAGAGGTGACTCTTGGTCTTCCTTTCCTGGGGCAGTCCTCATCCTCCGCAGCAGAGGTGACTCTTGGTCTTCCTTTCCTGTTGCAGTCCTTATCCTCCGCAGCAGAGGTGACTCTTGGTCTTCCTTTCCTGTTGCAGTCCTCATCCTCCGCAGCAGAGGTGACTCTTGGTCTTCCTTTCCTGTTGCAGTCCTTATCCTCCGCAGCAGAGGTGACTCTTGGTCTTCCTTTCCTGGGGCGGTCCTTATCCTCCGCAGCAGAGGTGACTCTTGGTCTTCCTTTCCTGGGGCGGTCCTTATCCTCCACAGCAGAGGTGACTCTTGGTCTTCCTTTCCTGGGGCGGTCCTCATCCTCCGCAGCAGAGGTGACTCTTGGTCTTCCTTTCCTGGGGTGGTCCTCATCCTCCGCAGCAGAGGTGACTCTTGGTCTTCCTTTCCTGGGGCGGTCCTCATCCTCCGCAGCAGAGGTGACTCTTGGTCTTCCTTTCCTGGGGCGATCCTACCCTCGCAGCAGAGGTGACTCTTGGTCTTCCTTTCCTGGGACAGTCCTCATCCTCCGCAGCAGAGGTGACTCTTGGTCTTCCTTTCCTGGGACAGTCCTCATCCTCCGCAGCAGAGGTGACTCTTGGTCTTCCTTTCCTGAGGCGGTCCTCATGTCAGCCAGTTTCTTTGTAACACTTGATGATTTTTACAACTGCACTTGGGGACACTTTCAAAGTTTTCCCAATGTTTCGGACTGACTGACCTTCCTTTCTTACAGTAATGATGGCCGCTCGTTTTTCTTTACTTAGCTGCTTTTTTCTTGCCATAATACAAATTCTAAGAGTCTATTCAGTCGGACTATCAGCTGTGTATCCTGTACCTGACTTCTGCACAACACAACTGATGGTCCCAACCCCATTTATAAGGCCAGAAATCCCACGTATTACACCTGACAGGGCACATCTGTGAAGTGAGAACCATTTCTGGTGACTACCTCATGGAGCTCATCAAGAGAATGCCAAGAGTGTGCAAAGCAGGAATCAAAGCAAAAGGAAACGAGAATATAAGACAGATTGTCAGTGGTGTCACACTGTTTGGTAAGTCTATAATCCCACATGTCTGACCTCACTGTCATCTACAACTGTCATAGTCATGGAAATACAGAAAACTCTGCGAGTGAGAAGGTGCGGCCAAGCTTTTGGTGTGTTCTGTATTTATATAGAGATTTCATTGTGATGTATTCTATATAGAAATTAGAATAAGATGTAAATCAGGAATCTTCTCGTTATAGATTCACACAGGGGGTTTGGGGGAGGGGACCTGCGCCAACTATAAGGCTCCTGAAAATGCCAATTATTGGCCGAGTATTCGGATCCCTGCAGAGTCTGGCCAGTTGGAGATTGTTGTGTGTATCCTCTATGAACAGCTGGGGGCGCACAGAGGGGGGATCTTTCGGCTCGCACACATTTCAGGGGCTCGGTGCCGCTGTCGCCTTCCCGTTTTCATGAGGTCGATGCAGATTCAGCTTCATACATTTTAATGCCTATAACAGATACGCGGAGACTTCTAATGTTCCTCTGGTTCTTCTCCGCTCCACGCTAAGGAACAACCACATAAATAAGTGAAGCAAATTGTGTTTATTGGCGGTGACGGTTGCGGCGGTGGCCCTGGCGCGAAGCTGAAGCCTTTTACTTTCTATCGGGCCATGTAATATTTATAGTCGGGGAGGCGCGGATCATTAATCCATATTTTATACCGTATTGTGTTTGGTGCACATCAGACTCTGCAGATGACACTTTTATCTGTCAGGATCTATCTCTGTCCACACAAGCCGAGGATTCCTCCTCTTCCTCATCCTCCTCCTCATCCTCATCCTCCTCTTCGTCTCAAGGCGATCACTGACTGTTCAGTAAAACGAATCTGGAAACGTCACTTTTCACCTCAAAATGCAGCATTAAAGATACAACACAGACAGAACGATCCGGCGGTTCATCACAAGTGCCAGGAGATGTATCCAGAGCTGCCTCCGTATTCTGCTGCCGTACTGTCAGTGCTCAGGATGTTCCGCTGCTTGTTCAGTGTCTGCGCATAGAATTATCTGTCACACAGACCCCGATGTTACCCATTCATAGGACTCACCATCTCAGATCTACTTCATCCCCGGGGTGTGGGATGGGGTAGAGGTTCTTCTACATCAAATTGGCCCCACCATGTCTTTATGGACCGTTACACTGGACACAGAAATGCTGGAACATAAGAAGCCAAAACTGCAACCCAAAGTGACAATTGTAAGAAGTGTTTTGGCTGACTGAACCAATAAGGATTCCTTCTCTAGATCTAAAGGGTCAAGGAAAACCCTGAAATATAATCGCATAGTATCTCCCCTCCCCCACCAGATTATACCAGTGACACAATGTAGTCAGACAAGTAAACTTACCCTGGTAGTCATCTATAGTAATCTGACACTATATATTGTACATTACACCCCTCCATCTGACACTATATATTGTACATTACACCCCTCCATCTGACACTATATATTGTACATTACACCCCTCCATCTGACACTATATATTGTACATTACACCCTCCATCTGACACTATACATTGTACATTACACCCCTCCATCTGACACTATATATTGTACATTACACCCCTCCATCTGACACTGTATATTGTACATTACACCCTCCATCTGACACTATATATTATACATTACTCCCCTCCATCTGACACTATACATTGTACATTACACCCCTCCATCTGACACTATACATTGTACATTACACCCCTCCATCTGACACTATACGTTGTACATTACACCCTCCATCTGACACTATATATTGTACATTACACCCCTCCATCTGACACTATACATTGTACATTACACCCTCCATCTGACACTATATATTGTACATTACACCCCTCCATCTGACACTATACATTGTACATTACACCCTCCATCTGACACTATACATTGTACATTACACCCCTCCATCTGACACTATATATTGTACATTACACCCATCCATCTGACAATATATATTGTACATTACACCCCTCCATCTGACACTATATATTGTACATTACACCCCTCCATCTGACACTATATATTGTACATTACACCCCTCCATCTGACACTATATATTGTAAATTACACCCCTCCATCTGACACTATATATTGTACATTACACCCCTCCATCTGACACTATATATTGTACATTACACCCCTCCATCTGACACTATATATTGTACATTACACCCCTCCATCTGACACTATATATTGTACATTACACCCCTCCATCTGACACTATATATTATACATTACACCCCTCCATCTGACACTATACATTGTACATTACACCCTCCATCTGACACTATATATTGTACATTACACCCCTCCATCTGACACTATATATTATACATTACACCCCTCCATCTGACACTATACATTGTACATTACACCCTCCATCTGACACTATATATTGTACATTACACCCCTCCATCTGACACTATATATTGTACATTATACCCCTCCATCTGACACTATATATTGTACATTACACCCCTCCATCTGACACTATACATTGTACATTACACCCTCCATCTGACACTATATATTGTACATTACACCCCTCCATCTGACACTATATATTGTACATTACACCCCTCCATCTGACACTATATATTATACATTACTCCCCTCCATCTGACACTATATATTGTACATTACACCCCTCCATCTGACACTATATATTGTACATTATACCCCTCCATCTGACACTATATATTGTACATTACACCCCTCCATCTGACACTATATATTGTACATTACACCCCTCCATCTGACACTATACATTGTACATTACACCCCTCCATCTGACACTATACATTGTACATTACACCCTCCATCTGACACTATATATTGTACATTACACCCCTCCATCTGAAACTATGTATTTTACATTACACCCCTCCATCTGACACTATATATTGTACATTACACCCCTCCATCTGACACTATATATTGTACATTACACCCCTCCATCTGACACTATACATTGTACATTACACCCCTCCATCTGACACTATATATTGAACATTACACCCCTCCATCTGACACTATACATTGTATATTACACCCTCCATCTGACACTATATATTGTACATTACACCCTCCATCTGACACTATATATTGTACATTACACCCTCCATCTGACACTATACATTGTACATTACACCCCTCCATCTGACACTATATATTGTACATTACACCCCTCCATCTGACACTATATATTGTACATTACACCCCTCCATCTGACACTATATATTGTACATTACACCCTCCATCTGACACTATACATTGTACATTACACCCCTCCATCTGACACTATATATTATACATTACTCCCCTCCATCTGACACTATACATTGTACATTACACCCTCCATCTGACACTATACATTGTACATTACACCCTCCATCTGACACTATATATTGTACATTACACCCTCCATCTGACACTATATATTGTACATTACACCCGTCCATCTGACACTATATATTGAACATTACACCCCTCCATCTGACACTATACATTGTACATTAC
This sequence comes from Leptodactylus fuscus, assembly GCF_031893055.1. NCBI lineage: Eukaryota > Metazoa > Chordata > Amphibia > Anura > Leptodactylidae > Leptodactylus > Leptodactylus fuscus. Next base: position 3,663,574 of record NC_134265.1, on the reverse strand, counting down.
ACCCTCCATCTGACACTATATATTGTACATTACACCCCTCCATCTGACACTATATATTGTACATTACACCCCTCCATCTGACACTATATATTGTACATTACACCCCTCCATCTGACACTATATATTGAACATTACAACCCTCCATCTGACACTATACATTGTACATTACACCCTCCATCTGACACTATATATTGTACATTACACCCCTCCATCTGACACTATATATTGTACATTACACCCCTCCATCTGACACTATATATTATACATTACTCCCCTCCATCTCACACTATATATTGTACATTACACCCTCCATCTGATACTATACATTGTACATTACACCCTCCATCTGACACTATATATTGTAAATTACACCCCTCCATCTGACACTATATATTGTACATTACACCCCTCCATCTGACACTATATATTATACATTACACCCTCCATCTGACACTATATATTGTACATTACACCCCTCCATCTGACACTATATATTGTACATTACACCCCTCCATCTGACACTATATATTGTACATTACACCCCTCCATCTGACACTATATATTGTACATTACACCCCTCCATCTGACACTATATATTGTACATTACACCCCTCCATCTGACACTATATATTGTACATTACACCCCTCCATCTGACACTATATATTGTACATTACACCCCTCCATCTGACACTATATATTATACATTACACCCTCCATCTGACACTATATATTGTACATTACACCCCTCCATCTGACACTATATATTGTACATTACACCCCTCCATCTGACACTATACGTTGTACATTACACCCCTCCATCTGACTCTATATATTGTACATTACACCCCTCCATCTGACACTATACGTTGTACATTACACCCCTCCATCTGACTCTATATATTGTACATTACACCCCTCCATCTGACTCTATATATTGTACATTACACCCCTCCATCTGACACTATATATTGAACATTACACCCCTCCATATGACACTATACATTGTACATTACACCCTCCATCTACACTATATATTGTACATTACACCCTCCATCTGACACTATATATTGTACATTACACCCTCCATCTGACACTATACATTGTACATTACACCCCTCCATCTGACACTATATATTATACATTACTCCCCTCCATCTGACACTATACATTGTACATTACACCCTCCATCTGACACTATACATTGTACATTACACCATCCATCTGACACTATACATTGTACATTACACCCCTCCATCTGACACTATATATTGAACATTACACCCCTCCATCTGACACTATACATTGTACATTACACCCTCCATCTGACACTATATATTGTACATTACACCCCTCCATCTGACACTATATATTGTACATTACACCCCTCCATCTGACACTATATATTATACATTACTCCCCTCCATCTGACACTATATATTGTACATTACACCCTCCATCTGATACTATACATTGTACATTACACCCTCCATCTGACACTATATATTGTAAATTACACCCCTCCATCTGACACTATACATTGTACATTACACCCCTCCATCTGACACTATACATTGTACATTACACCCCTCCATCTGACACTATATATTGTACATTACACCCCTCCATCTGACACTATACATTGTACATTACACCCCTCCATCTGACACTATACATTGTACATTACACCCTCCATCTGACACTATATATTGTATGTCACGGAGCAAAGGTATACGTCTTCCTCCGGATGGTCTTTTGAATCAACACGGACGCAAGAGGTCGGGAGACAACAGCAATTTATTGTAATCCACAAAGTTAGTAGCCGGTGGCGGTCACATCAACCGTAATAACAATAAGTCCACAGAAGTCACAATCCAATGATAACTTTGGTTCCTTGGTCCTGTAACTAAGTCCTGGCTCTCTGCAGAGCTGTGCACAGGCCGGCTAACACATACTAACTGCAAGCTACATCTATATACTAAACTGTTACTTCCTATATCTGTGGGTGGGAAGGGCTGAGTCACAGATCCTTCCCCCCTCACCTATACCAAGGAGAGCAGACTCCCTGTCTACTATGGACAATGCACCATCCAACATCTTCTTGGAGACACTGATCAGATTATCTCCACCCATTGTCCTCACTGGTCCTCACTAGTTAGAGGTATTTGCATACAATGTGCTAACACACTAGACCCTAATCAGCCAACTACACACTGATGTTTACAACAGGTTAGAGAATACATTCCACATGAAATATATATTACACATGGCCTATAGTATAGACTCTAACCATCCCGTGACAACCCCTCCCCCTCTCAAAACATGTGCATGACACAATTGGCCTACACAGGTAAATTGGGGAATGCACATCAGTCTCTATAGCTCATATGTCCTCCTGCCGGGATAACCCATCCGCGTTCTGGTGTTGGCTCCCTCGGCGGTACTGAATGGTAAAGTTGTAGGTTTGAAGGGCTGGCATCTGGCAGAAAATCCGGTCGATCCATGTTGGCGTCTCTCTGAGCTTGGCTTCTGGTCACTGCTCCCACAAAGTGGCACTGTAGATTTCCAACATCGTTGCCTAACAGAACATCGGCCGGCAGCCCGCTCATCACACCAATTGTGCATCGTTTTGGTCCATAACCATAGTCGAGTTCCACGGTAGCTTTAGGAATACGTCTTTGAGTACCCCCTGCCAACTTGATAGAAATGCCAGGGCCCTCCTCTAGGGCCTCGGGTCGCACAACTCGGGGGTCCGCTACCGTTAGGAAAGCTCCCGAGTCCCGGAATCCAACAACTGTTCGGCCATCCAGTAGGACCTCCTGCAAGTGCTTCCTCTGAAGGTTTGCGGGATGTGTGGCGGAAGGCTGAATCCCATAGACCCCTGGAGGTGGAACAGATGGGTCATTCATGGAGTCATCTGGAAATGGGGCCAAACTTTCTGTCCTAGGGGTGGTTCCCAGGTAGTGAATAGGCCGGGATGCCACGGTGGCCCGTGCCCCCATGTTAGCAGGGCAACTAGCTTGCAAATGTCCAGGCCGCCCGCACCCAAAACATCTGCGCTCTAGCATTCTTCCAGTGGGTCGTTGTCTAGGGACAGGGTTGTTCATAGCTGGAGGCCGATGGGCTGGGGCAGGGGTAGAGGGGGAATTGTAATCCTGAGGCCGGACACGAAAGGTGGGTGGCTGGCTGAAGGGTGTCTGGCGGACTGTGGTAGTTTTCCGCTCCTCTGCAAACAACCTCTTCCACTGCGGCTTGATGGTCAGGCCCTCATCTGCAAGAGAAGCAGCTTGCTCAACTGTGGCTGGGTTCCGTTCCAGCACCCACTCACGGATCTCAGCGGGGCACTGGGAAAAGAACTGTTCCTTAAGTATGACTTGGAGGATCTTATCGACTGTGACAGCCTCCTCTCCTTCTAGCCAGCGCTTGCATGCTTGCTTCAACTTGTGGGCGAACATGTGGAAGGAGCTTCCCCCATTGTAAGACAAAGAGCGGAACTGAACTCGGTAGGTCTCTGGAGTGACTGCATAATACTTCTGCACCGCTCTTTTAATGGCCTCATAGTCCCGCTGATCACTAGGGTCCATGGCTCTGAGAGCTTCCGCAGCCCCATCTCGTAGGTGCCCCACCAGATACCGGACCCAATCCTTCTCTGGGACTTCCATCAGGTGGCACTGGTGTTCGAAGTCCTGAAAATATCCATCAACATCCCCAGCCGCTTCATCAAAGGTCTTGAAGTGTTTATGGGAGACATATGGTGGTTCTCTCACTGTTGGGCTGGGGGTCGGCGTTTGATTATAATTCCTCGTAGTTATCTCAGCCATTCGCCTTTCATGCGCCATTCTTTCCTTTTCATGCGCCATTCTCTGTTCCTCCTTCTCCGTTTCCTGAGCCCTCTGTAATGCTCTACTCCTTTGCTCTGCAGTTGCTCCTAGCCCCAGCACTGCCAATTCCTCCTCATACAAAACAACCCATCTGCTCTTTTGGGTCTGTACCTGCCACTCCCGTATCTCTCCAGTCTCCTGGGGGCAGCCCTCCTCATGGTCGCTTTGCAGGGTCATCTCCTCCAGTGCCTCGATCAGTTGATCTTTCGTTCTTCCCTGGTAACTCAGGTTTAGTTCCCGGGCCCTTACTTGTAGACTTGCCATAGTCCAGTTCCTGTATTCTGAGGTTGTGGCTCCATTAATCGCTGAGCTGCTGTAGTCCATCTCGCTGTCCGCTGTTGATCCCACCGTTGCCACCAGTTGTCACGGAGCAAAGGTATACGTCTTCCTCCGGATGGTCTTTTGAATCAACACGGACGCAAGAGGTCGGGAGACAACAGCAATTTATTGTAATCCACAAAGTTAGTAGCCGGTGGCGGTCACATCAACCGTAATAACAATAAGTCCACAGAAGTCACAATCCAATGATAACTTTGGTTCCTTGGTCCTGTAACTAAGTCCTGGCTCTCTGCAGAGCTGTGCACAGGCCGGCTAACACATACTAACTGCTAGCTACATCTATATACTAAACTGTTACTTCCTATATCTGTGGGTGGGAAGGGCTGAGTCACAGATCCTTCCCCCCTCACCTATACCAAGGAGAGCAGACTCCCTGTCTACTATGGACAATGCACCATCCAACATCTTCTTGGAGACACTGATCAGATTATCTCCACCCATTGTCCTCACTGGTCCTCACTAGTTAGAGGTATTTGCATACAATGTGCTAACACACTAGACCCTAATCAGCCAACTACACACTGATGTTTACAACAGGTTAGAGAATACATTCCACATGAAATATATATTACACATGGCCTATAGTATAGACTCTAACCATCCCGTGACATTGTACATTACAACCCTCCATCTGACACTATACATTGTACATTACACCCTCCATCTGACACTATATATTGTACATTACACCCCTCCATCTGACACTATACATTGTACATTACACCCCTCCATCTGACACTATATATTGTAAATTACACCCCTCCATCTGACACTATATATTGTACATTACACCCCTCCATCAGACACTATATATTATACATTACACCCTCCATCTGACACTATATATTGTACATTACACCCCTCCATCTGACACTATACGTTGTACATTACACCCCTCCATCTGACTCTATATATTGTACATTACACCCCTCCATCTGACACTATACGTTGTACATTACACCCCTCCATCTGACTCTATATATTGTACATTACACCCCTCCATCTGACACTATACGTTGTACATTACACCCCTCCATCTGACACTATATATTGTACATTACACCCCTCCATCTGACTCTATATATTGTACATTACACCCCTCCATCTGACACTATATATTGTACATTACACCCCTCCATCTGACACTATACATTGTACATTACACCCTCCATCTGACACTATACATTGTACATTACACCCCTCCATCTGACACTATACATTGTACATTACACCCCTCCATCTGACACTATATATTGTACATTACACCCCTCCATCTGACACTATATATTGTACATTACACCCCTCCATCTGACTCTATATATTGTACATTACACCCCTCCATCTGACACTATATATTGAACATTACACCCCTCCATCTGACACTATACATTGTACATTACACCCTCCATCTGCACTATATATTGTACATTACACCCCTCCATCTGACACTATACATTGTACATTATACCCCTCCATCTGACACTATATATTGTACATTACACCCCTCCATCTGACACTATATATTGTACATTACACCCCTCCATCTGACACTATACATTGTACATTACACCCCTCCATCTGACACTATATATTGTACATTACACCCTCCATCTGACACTATACATTGTACATTACTCCCCTCCATCTGACACTATATATTGTACATTACACCCTCCATCTGACACTATACATTGTACATTACACCCCTCCATCTGACACTATATATTGTACATTACACCCCTCCATCTGACACTATATATTGAACATTACACCCCTCCATCTGACACTATACATTGTACATTACACCCTCCATCTGACACTATATATTGTACATTACACCCCTCCATCTGACACTATATATTGTACATTACACCCCTCCATCTGACACTATATATTATACATTACTCCCCTCCATCTGACACTATACATTATACATTACACCCTCCATCTGACACTATACATTGTACATTACACCCTCCATCTGACACTATACATTGTACATTACACCCCTCCATCTGACACTATACATTGTACATTACACCCCTCCATCTGACACTATACATTGTACATTACACCCCTCCATCTGACACTATACATTGTACATTACACCCCTCCATCTGACACTATACATTGTACATTACACCCCTCCATCTGACACTATATATTGTACATTACACCCTTTATCTGACACTATACATCGTACATTACACCCTCCATCTGACACTATATATTGTACATTACACCCTTTATCTGACACTATACATCGTACATTACACCCTCCATCTGACACTATATATTGTACATTACACCCCTCCATCTGACACTATATATTGTACATTACACCCTCCATCTGACACTATATATTGTACATTACACCCTCCATCTGACACTATACATTGTATATTACACCCTCCATCTGACACTATATATTGTACATTACACCCCCCCATCTGACACTATACATTGTACATTACACCCCTCCATCTGACACTATACATTGTATATTACACCCTGCCATCTGACACTATATATTGTACATTACACCCCTCCATCTGACACTATATATTGTACATTACACCCTCCATCTGACACTATATATTGTACATTACACCCTCCATCTGACACTATATATTGTACATTACACCCTCCATCTGACACTATACATTGTACATTACACCCCTCCATCTGACACTATATATTGTACATTACACCCCTCCATCTGACACTATATATTGTACATTACACCCCTCCATCTGACACTATACATTGTACATTACACCCTCCATCTGACAATATATATTGTACATTACACCCCTCCATCTGACACTATATATTGTACATTACACCCCTCCATCTGACACTATATATTGTACATTACACCCCTCCATCTGACACTATATATTGTACATTACACCCCTCCATCTGACACTATACATTGTACATTACACCCTCCATCTGACAATATATATTGTACATTACACCCTCCATCTTACACTATACATTGTACATTACACCCCTCCATCTAACACTATATATTGTACATTACACCCCTCCATCTGACACTATACATTGTACATTACACCCTCCATCTGACACTATGCATTGTACATTACACCCCTCCATCTGACACTATATATTGTACATTACAGCCCTCCATCTGACACTATATATTGTACATTACACCCCTCCATCTGACACTATATATTGTACATTACACCCCTCCATCTGACACTATACATTGTACATTACACCCCTCCATCTGACACTATATATTGTACATTACACCCCTCCATCTGACACTATACATTGTACATTACACCCTCCATCTGACACTATATATTGTACATTACACCCCTCCATCTGACTCTATACATTGTACATTACACCCCTCCATCTGACACTATATATTGTACATTACACCCCTCCATCTGACACTATATATTGTACATTACACCCCTTCATCTGACACTATATATTATACATTACTCCCCTCCATCTGACACTATACATTATACATTACACCCCTCCATCTGACACTATACCTTGTACATTACACCCTCCATCTGACACTATATATTGTACATTACACCCCTCCATCTGACACTATACATTGTACATTACACCCCTCCATCTGACACTATATATTGTACATTACACCCCTCCATCTGACACTATACATTGTACATTACACCCTCCATCTGACACTATATATTGTACATTACACCCTCCATCTGACACTTTACATTGTACATTACACCCCTCCATCTGACACTATACATTGTATATTACACCCCTCCATCTGACACTATATATTGTACATTACACCCCTCCATCTGACACTATATATTGTACATTACACCCCTCCATCTGACACTATATATTGTACATTACAGCCCTCCATCTGACACTATATATTGTACATTACACCCCTCCATCTGACACTATATATTGAACATTACACCCCTCCATCTGACACTATATATTGTACATTACACCCCTCCATCTGACACTATACATTGTACATTACACCCCTCCATCTGACACTATACATTGTACATTACACCCCTCCATCTGACACTATATATTGAACATTACACCCCTCCATCTGACACTATACATTGTACATTACACCCCTCCATCTGACACTATATATTATACATTACACCCTCCATCTGACACTATACATTGTACATTACACCCTCCATCTGACACTATATATTGTACATTACACCCCTCCATCTGACACTATATATTGTACATTACACCCCTCCATCTGACACTATATATTGTACATTACACCCCTCCATCTGACACTATATATTATACATTACTCCCCTCCATCTGACACTATACATTATACATTACACCCCTCCATCTGACACTATACCTTGTACATTACACCCTCCATCTGACACTATACATTGTACAGTACACCCTCCATCTGACACTATATATTGTACATTACACCCCTCCATCTGACACTATACATTGTACATTACACCCCTCCATCTGACACTATATATTGTACATTACACCCCTCCATCTGACACTATATATTATACATTACTCCCCTCCATCTGACACTATACATTATACATTACACCCCTCCATCTGACACTATACCTTGTACATTACACCCTCCATCTGACACTATACATTGTACAGTACACCCTCCATCTGACACTATATATTGTACATTACACCCCTCCATCTGACACTATACATTGTACATTACACCCCTCCATCTGACACTATATATTATACATTACAGCCCTCCATCTGACACTATATATTGTACATTACACCCCTCCATCTGACACTATATATTGAACATTACACCCCTCCATCTGACACTATACATTGTATATTACACCCCGCCATCTGACACTATATATTGTATATTACACCCCTCCATCTGACACTATATATTGTACATTACACCCTCCATCTGACACTATACATTGTACATTACACCCCTCCATCTGACACTATATATTGTACATTACACCCCTCCATCTGACACTATACATTGTACATTACACCCCTCCATCTGACACTATATATTGTACATTACACCCCTCCATCTGACACTATACATTGTACATTACACCCTCCATCTGACACTATATATTGTACATTACACCCCTCCATCTGACTCTATACATTGTACATTACACCCCTCCATCTGACACTATATATTGTACATTACACCCCTCCATCTGACACTATATATTGTACATTACACCCTCCATCTGACACTATACATTGTATATTACACCCCTCCATCTGACACTATACATTTTACATTACACCCTCCATCTGACACTATATATTGTACATTACACCCTCCATCTGACACTTTACATTGTACATTACACCCCTCCATCTGACACTATATATTGTACATTACACCCCTCCATCTGACACTATACATTGTATATTACACCCCTCCATCTGACACTATATATTGTACATTACACCCTCCATCTGACACTATACATTGTACATTACACCCCTCCATCTGACACTATATATTATACATTACACCCCTCCATCTGACACTATATATTGTACATTACACCCCTCCATCTGACACTATATATTGTACATTACACCCCTCCATCTGACACTATATATTGTACATTACACCCCTCCATCTGACACTATATATTGTACATTACACCCCTCCATCTGACACTATATATTGTACATTACACCCCTCTATCTGACACTATATATTGTACATTACAGCCCTCCATCTGACACTATATATTGTACATTACACCCCTCCATCTGACACTATATATTGAACATTACACCCCTCCATCTGACACTATACATTGTATATTACACCCCGCCATCTGACACTATATATTGTACATTACACCCCTCCATCTGACACTATATATTGTACATTACACCCTCCATCTGACACTATACATTGTACATTACACCCCTCCATCTGACACTATATATTATACATTACACCCTCCATCTGACACTATATATTGTACATTACACCCTCCATCTGACACTATACATTGTACATTACACCCCTCCATCTGACACTATATATTGTACATTACACCCTCCATCTGACACTATATATTATACATTACACCCTCCATCTGACACTATACATTGTACATTACACCCCTCCATCTGACACTATATATTGTACATTACACCCTCCATCTGACACTATACATTGTACATTACACCCCTCCATCTGACACTATACATTGTACATTACACCCATCCATCTGACACTATATATTGTACATTACACCCTCCATCTGACACTATACATTGTACATTACACCCCTCCATCTGACACTATATATTATACATTACACCCTCCATCTGACACTATATATTGTACATTACACCCTCCATCTGACACTATACATTGTACATTACACCCCTCCATCTGACACTATATATTGTACATTACACCCTCCATCTGACACTATATATTGTACATTACGCCCCTCCATCTGACACTATACATTGTACATTACGCCCCTCCATCTGACACTATATATTGTACATTACACCCTCCATCTGACACTATATATTGTACATTACACCCCTCTATCTGACACTATATATTGTACATTACACCCCTCCATCTGACACTATATATTGTACATTACACCCTCCATCTGACACTATATATTGTACATTACACCCCTCCATCTGACACTATATATTATACATTACACCCCTCCATCTGACACTATACATTGTACATTACACCCCTCCATCTGACACTATATATTGTACATTACACCCCTCCATCTGACACTATACATTGTACATTACACCCTCCATCTGACACTATATATTGTACATTACACCCCTCCATCTGACACTATACATTGTACATTACACCCTTCCATCTGACACTATACATTGTACATTACACCCCTCCATCTGACACTATACATTGTACATTACACCCCTCCATCTGACACTATATATTGTACATTACACCCCTCCATCTGACACTATATATTATACATTACTCCCCTCCATCTGACACTATACATTATACATTACACCCCTCCATGTGACACTATACATTGTACATTACACCCTCCATCTGACACTATATATTGTACATTAAACCCTCCATCTGACACTATATATTGTACATTACACCCCTCCATCTGACACTATACATTGTACATTACACCCCTCCATCTGACACTATACATTGTACATTACACCCCTCCATCTGACACTATATATTGTACATTACACCCTTTATCTGACACTATACATCGTCCATTACACCCTCCATCTGACACTATATATTGTACATTACACCCCTCCATCTGACACTATACATTGTACATTACACCCTCCATCTGACACTATATATTGTACATTACACCCCTCCATCTGACACTATATATTGTACATTACACCCCTCCATCTGACACTATATATTGTACATTACACCCCCCCATCTGACACTTGGCATTGTACATAACACCCTTCCATCTGACACTATACATTGTATATTACACCCCTCCATCTGACACTATATATTGTACATTACACCCCTCCATCTGACACTATATATTGTACATTACACCCCTCCATCTGACACTATATATTGTACATTACACCCCTCCATCTAACTCTATATATTGTACATTACACCCCTCCATCTGACACTATATATTGTACATTACACCCCTCCATCTAACACTATATATTGTACATTACACCCCTCCATCTGACACTATACATTGTACATTACACCCCTCCATCTGACACTATATATTATACATTACACCCTCCATCTGAAACTATATATTGTACATTACACCCTCCATCTGACACTATACATTGTACATTACACCCCTCCATCTGACACTATACATTGTACATTACGCCCCTCCATCTGACACTATACATTGTACATTACGCCCCTCCATCTGACACTATATATTGTACATTACACCCCTCCATCTGACACTATATATTGTACATTACAGCCCTCCATCTGACACTATATATTGTACATTACACCCCTCCATCTGACACTATATATTATACATTACACCCCTCCATCTGACACTATACATTGTACATTACACCCCTCCATCTGACACTGTATATTGTACATTACACCCTCCATCTGACACTATACATTGTACATTACACCCCTCCATCTGACACTATATATTGTACATTACACCCCTCCATCTGACACTATACATTGTACATTACACCCTCCATCTGACACTATATATTGTACATTACACCCCTCCATCTGACAATATATATTGTACATTACACCCCTCCATCTAACACTATATATTGTACATTACACCCCTCCATCTGACACTATACATTGTACATTACACCCTCCATCTGACACGATGCATTGTACATTACACCCCTCCATCTGACACTATATATTGTACATTACACCCCTCCATCTGACACTATACATTGTACATTACACCCCTCCATCTGACACTATATATTGTACATTACACCCCTCCATCTGACACTATATATTGTACATTACACCCCTCCATCTGACACTATACATTGTACATTACACCCTTCCATCTGACACTATATATTGTACATTACACCCCTCCATCTGACACTATACATTGTACATTACACCCTCCATCTGACACTATACATTGTACAATACACCCCTCCATCTGACACTATATATTGTACATTACACCCTCCATCTGACACTGTACATTGTACATTACACCCTCCATCTGACACTATATATTGTACATTATACCCCTCCATCTGACACTATATATTGTACATTACACCCCTCCATCTGACACTATACATTGTACATTACACCCTCCATCTGACACTATATATTATACATTACACCCTCCATCTGACACTATATATTGTACATTACACCCCTCCATCTGACACTATACATTGTACATTACACCCCTCCATCTGACACTATATATTGTACATTACACCCCTCCATCTGACACTATACATTGTACATTGCACCCCTCCATCTGACACTATATATTGTACATTACACCCCTCCATCTGACACTATACATTGTACATTACACCCATCCATCTGACACTATATATTGTACATTACACCCTCCATCTGACACTATATATTGTACATTACACCCTCCATCTGACACTATATATTGTACATTACACCCCTCCATCTGACACTATATATTGTACATTACACCCTCCATCTGACACTATACATTGTACATTACACCCCTCCATCAGACACTATATATTGTACATTACACCCCTCCATCTGACACTATATATTGTATATTACACCCCTCCATCTGACACTATACATTGTACATTACACCCTCCATCTGACACTATACATTGTACAATACACCCCTCCATCTGACACTATATATTATACATTACACCCTCCATCTGACACTGTATATTGTACATTACACCCCTCCATCTGACACTATACATTGTACATTACACCCCTCCATCTGACACTATATATTGTACATTACACCCCTCCATCTGACACTATACATTGTACATTACACCCTCCATCTGACACTATATATTGTACATTACACCCCTCCATCTGACTCTATACATTGTACATTACACCCCTCCATCTGACACTATATATTGTACATTACACCCCTCCATCTGACACTATATATTGTACATTACACCCTCCATCTGACACTATACATTGTATATTTCACCCCTCCATCTGACACTATACATTTTACATTACACCCTCCATCTGACACTATATATTGTACATTACACCCTCCATCTGACACTTTACATTGTACATTACACCCCTCCATCTGACACTATATATTGTACATTACACCCCTCCATCTGACACTATACATTGTATATTACACCCCTCCATCTGACACTATATATTGTACATTACACCCTCCATCTGACACTATACATTGTACATTACACCCCTCCATCTGACACTATACATTGTACATTACGCCCCTCCATCTGACACTATATATTGTACATTACACCCCTCCATCTGACACTATATATTGCACATTACACCCTCCATCTGACACTATATATTGTACATTACACCCCTCCATCTGACACTATAAATTTTACATTACACCCTCCATCTGACACTATATATTGTACATTACACCCTCCATCTGACACTTTACATTGTACATTGCACCCCTCCATCTGACACTATACATTGTATATTACACCCCTCCATCTGACACTATATATTGTACATTACACCCTCCATCTGACACTTTACATTGTACATTACACCCCTGCATCTGACACTATACATTGTATATTACACCCCTCCATCTGACACTATATATTGTACATTACACCCCTCCATCTGACACTATATATTGTACATTACACCCCTCCATCTGACACTATATATTGTACATTACACCCCTCCATCTGACACTATATATTGTACATTACACCCCTCTATCTGACACTATATATTGTACATTACAGCCCTCCATCTGACACTATATATTGTACATTACACCCCTTCATCTGACACTATATATTGAACATTACACCCCTCCATCTGACACTATACATTGTATATTACACCCCGCCATCTGACACTATATATTGTATATTACACCCCTCCATCTGACACTATATATTGTACATTACACCCTCCATCTGACACTATATATTGTACATTACACCCTCCATCTGACACTATACATTGTACATTACACCCCTCCATCTGACACTATACATTGTATATTACACCCCGCCATCTGACACTATATATTGTATATTACACCCCTCCATCTGACACTATATATTGTACATTACACCCCTCCATCTGACACTATATATTGTACATTACACCCCTCCATCTAACACTATATATTGTACATTACACCCCTCCATCTGACACTATATATTATACATTACACCCCTCCATCTAACACTATATATTGTACATTACACCCCTCCATCTGACACTATACATTGTACATTACACCCCTCCATCTGACACTATATATTATACATTACACCCTCCATCTGACACTATATATTGTACATTACACCCTCCATCTGACACTATACATTGTACATTACACCCCTCCATCTGACACTATATATTGTACATTACACCCTCCATCTGACACTATACATTGTACATTACACCCCTCCATCTGACACTATATATTATACATTACACCCTCCATCTGACACTATATATTGTACATTACACCCTCCATCTGACACTATACATTGTACATTACACCCCTCCATCTGACACTATATATTGTACATTACACCCTCCATCTGACACTATATATTATACATTACACCCTCCATCTGACACTATATATTGTACATTACACCCCTCCATCTGACACTATACATTGTACATTACACCCCTCCATCTGACACTATATATTGTACATTACGCCCCTCCATCTGACACTATACATTGTACATTACGCCCCTCCATCTGACACTATACATTGTACATTACACCCTCCATCTGACACTATATATTGTACATTACGCCCCTCCATCTGACACTATACATTGTACATTACGCCCCTCCATCTGACACTATATATTGTACATTACACCCTCCATCTGACACTATATATTGTACATTACACCCCTCCATCTGACACTATATATTGTACATTACAGCCCTCCATCTGACACTATATATTGTACATTACACCCCTCCATCTGACACTATATATTATACATTACACCCCTCCATCTGACACTATACATTGTACATTACACCCCTCCATCTGACACTATATATTGTACATTACACCCCTCCATCTGACACTATATATTGTACATTACACCCTCCATCTGACACTATACATTGTATATTACACCCCTCCATCTGACACTATACATTGTACATTACACCCTCCATCTGACACTATATATTGTACATTACACCCCTCCATCTGACACTATACATTGTACATTACACCCTTCCATCTGACACTATACATTGTACATTACACCCCTCCATCTGACACTATACATTGTACATTACACCCCTCCATCTGACACTATATATTGTACATTACACCCCTCCATCTGACACTATATATTATACATTACTCCCCTCCATCTGACACTAAACATTATACATTACACCCCTCCATCTGACACTATACATTGTACATTACACCCTCCATCTGACACTATACATTGTACATTACACCCTCCATCTGACACTATATATATTACATTACACCCCTCCATCTGACACTATACATTGTACATTACACCCCTCCATCTGACACTATACATTGTACATTACACCCCTCCATCTGACACTATATATTGTACATTACACACTTTATCTGACACTATACATCGTCCATTACACCCTCCATCTGACACTATATATTGTACATTACACCCCTCCATCTGACACTATACATTGTACATTACACCCTCCATCTGACACTATATATTGTACATTACACCCCTCCATCTGACACTATATATTGTACATTACACCCCTCCATCTGACACTATATATTGTACATTACACCCCCCCATCTGACACTTGGCATTGTACATTACACCCCTCCATCTGACACTATACATTGTATATTACACCCCTCCATCTGACACTATATATTGTACATTACACCCCTCCATCTGACACTATATATTGTACATTACACCCCTCCATCTGACACTATATATTGTACATTACACCCCTCCATCTAACACTATATATTGTACATTACACCCCTCCATCTGACACTATATATTGTACATTACACCCCTCCATCTAACACTATATATTGTACATTACACCCCTCCATCTGACACTATACATTGTACATTACACCCCTCCATCTGACACTATATATTATACATTACACCCTCCATCTGAAACTATATATTGTACATTACACCCTCCATCTGACACTATACATTGTACATTACACCCCTCCATCTGACACTATACATTGTACATTACGCCCCTCCATCTGACACTATACATTGTACATTACGACCCTCCATCTGACACTATATATTGTACATTACACCCCTCCATCTGACACTATATATTGTACATTACAGCCCTCCATCTGACACTATATATTGTACATTACACCCCTCCATCTGACACTATATATTGTACATTACACCCTCCATCTGACACTATACATTGTACATTACACCCTCCATCTGACACTATATATTGTACATTACACCCCTCCATCTGACACTATACATTGTACATTACACCCTTCCATCTGACACTATACATTGTACATTACACCCCTCCATCTGACACTATACATTGTACATTACACCCCTCCATCTGACACTATATATTATATATTACACCCCTCCATCTGACACTATACATTGTACATTACACCCCTCCATCTGACACTATATATTATACATTACACCCTCCATCTGACACTATATATTGTACATTACACCCCTCCATCTGACACTATATATTATACATTACACCCTCCATCTGACGCTATACATTGTACATTACACCCTCCATCTGACACTATATATTGTACATTACACCCCTCCATCTGACACTATACATTGTACATTACACCCTTCCATCTGACACTATACATTGTACATTACACCCCTCCATCTGACACTATACATTGTACATTACACCCCTCCATCTGACACTATATATTATACATTACACCCTCCATCTGACACTATATATTGTACATTACACCCCTCCATCTGACACTATACATTGTACATTACACCCCTCCATCTGACACTATATATTATACATTACACCCTCCATCTGACACTATATATTGTACATTACACCCCTCCATCTGACACTATACATTGTACATTACACCCCTCCATCTGACACTATGTATTGTACATTACACCCTCCGTCTGACACTATATATTATACATTACACCCTCCATCTGACACTATACATTGTACATTACACCCTCCATCTGACACTATACATTGTACATTACACCCCTCCATCTGACACTATATATTGTACATTACACCCCTCCATCTGACACTATACATTGTACATTACACCCCTCCATCTGACACTATATATTATACATTACACCCTCCATCTGACACTATGCATTGTACATTACACCCCTCCATCTGACACTATATATTGTACATTACACCCTCCATCTGACACTATACATTGTACATTACACCCCTCCATCTGACACTATATATTATACATTACACCCTCCATCTGACACTATGCATTGTACATTACACCCCTCCATCTGACACTATACATTGTACATTACACCCTCCATCTGACACTATATATTGTACATTACACCCCTCCATCTGACACTATACATTGTACATTACACCCTCCATCTGACACTATATATTGTACATTACACCCCTCCATCTGACACTATACATTGTACATTACACCCTCCATCTGACACTATATATTGTACATTACACCTGTCACGGAGCAAAGGTATACGTCTTCCTCCGGAGGATATCTTGAATCAACAGGGACGCAAGAGGTCGGGAGACAACAGCAATTTATTGTAATCCACAAAGTTAGTAGCCGGTGGCGGTCACATCAACCGTAATAACAATAAGTCCACAGAAGTCACAATCCAATGATAACTTTGGTTCCTTGGTCCTGTAACTAAATCTTGGCTCTCTACAGAGCTGTGCACAGGCCGGCTAACTCATACTAACTCCAGCTACAACTATATACTAAACTGTTACACCTATATCTGTGGGTGGGAAGGGCTGAGTCACAGATCCTTCCCCCCTCACCTATACCAAGGAGAGCAGACTCCCTGTCTACTATGGACAATGCACCATCCAACATCTTCTTGGAGACACTGATCAGATTATCTCCACCCATTGTCCTCACTGGTCCTCACTAGTTAGAGGTATTTGCATACAATGTGCTAACACACTAGACCCGAATCAGCCAACTACACACTGATGTTTACAACAGGTTAGAGAATACATTCCACATGAAATATATATTACACATTGCCTATTGCCGGACTCTAACCATCCCGTGACAACACCCCTCCATCTGACACTATACATTGTACATTACACCCTCCATCTGACACTATATATTGTACATTACACCCTCCATCTGACACTTTACATTGTACATTACACCCCTCCATCTGACACTATACATTGTATATTACACCCCTCCATCTGACACTATATATTGTACATTACACCCCTCCATCTGACACTATATATTGTACATTACACCCCTCTATCTGACACTATATATTGTACATTACAGCCCTCCATCTGACACTATATATTGTACATTACAGCCCTCCATCTGACACTATATATTGTACATTACACCCCTCCATCTGACACTATATATTGAACATTACACCCCTCCATCTGACACTATATATTGTACATTACACCCCTCCATCTGACACTATACATTGTACATTACACCCCTCCATCTGACACTATACATTGTACATTACACCCCTCCATCTGACACTATATATTGAACATTACACCCCTCCATCTGACACTATATATTATACATTACTCCCCTCCATCTGACACTATACATTATACATTACACCCTCCATCTGACACTATACATTGTACATTACACCCTCCATCTGACACTATATATTGTACATTACACCCCTCCATCTGACACTATACATTGTACATTACACCCCTCCATCTGACACTATACATTGTACATTACACCCTCCATCTGACACTATATACTGTACATTACACCCCTCCATCTGACACTATATATTGTACATTACACCCCTCCATCTGACACTATATATTATACATTACTCCCCTCCATCTGACACTATACATTATACATTACACCCTCCATCTGACACTATACATTGTACATTACACCCTCCATCTGACACTATATATTGTACATTACACCCCTCCATCTGACACTATACATTGTACATTACACCCCTCCATCTGACACTATACATTGTACATTACACCCCTCCATCTGACACTATACATTGTACATTACACCCCTCCATCTGACACTATACATTGTACATTACACCCCTCCATCTGACACTATATATTGTACATTACACCCTTTATCTGACACTATACATCGTACATTACACCCTCCATCTGAAACTATATATTGTACATCACACCCCTCCATCTGACACTATACATTGTACATTACACCCCTCCATCTGACACTATACATTGTACATTACACCCCTCCATCTGACACTATATATTGTACATTACACCCTTTATCTGACACTATACATCGTACATTACACCCTCCATCTGACACTATATATTGTACATTACACCCCTCCATCTGACACTATACATTGTACATTACACCCTATATCTGACACTATATATTGTACATTACACCCCTCCATCTGACACTATATATTGTACATTACACCCCTCCATCTGACACTATATATTGTACATTACACCCCCCATCTGACACTTGGCATTGTACATTACACCCCTCCATCTGACACTATACATTGTATATTACACCCCGCCATCTGACACTATATATTGTATATTACACCCCTCCATCTGACACTATATATTGTACATTACAACCCTCCATCTGACACTATATATTGTACATTACACCCCTCCATCTGACACTATATATTGTACATTACACCCCTCCATCTGACACTATATATTATACATTACACCCCTCCATCTGACACTATATATTGTACATTACACCCCTCCATCTGACACTATACATTGTACATTACACCCCTCCATCTGACACTATATATTATACATTACACCCTCCATCTGACACTATATATTGTACATTACACCCCTCCATCTGACACTATATATTGTACATTACACCCTCCATCTGACACTATACATTGTACATTACACCCCTCCATCTGACACTATATATTGTACATTACACCCCTCCATCTGACACTATATATTGTACATTACACCCCTCCATCTGACACTATATATTGTACATTACACCCCTCCATCTGACACTATATATTATACATTACACCCCTCCATCTAACACTATATATTGTACATTACACCCCTCCATCTGACACTATACATTGTACATTACACCCCTCCATCTGACACTATATATTGTACATTACACCCTCCATCTGACACTATACATTGTACATTACACCCCTCCATCTGACACTATATATTATACATTACACCCTCCATCTGACACTATATATTGTACATTACACCCTCCATCTGACACTATACATTGTACATTACAGCCCTCCATCTGACACTATATATTGTACATTACACCCCTCCATCTGACACTATATATTGTACATTACACCCCTCCATCTGACACTATATATTGTACATTACACCCTCCATCTGACACTATATATTATACATTACAACCTCCATCTGACACTATATATTGTACATTACACCCCTCCATCTGACACTATACATTGTACATTACACCCCTCCATCTGACACTATATATTGTACATTACGCCCCTCCATCTGACACTATACATTGTACATTACGCCCCTCCATCTGACACTATACATTGTACATTACACCCTCCATCTGACACTATATATTGTACATTACGCCCCTCCATCTGACACTATACATTGTACATTACGCCCCTCCATCTGACACTATATATTGTACATTACACCCTCCATCTGACACTATATATTGTACATTACACCCCTCCATCTGACACTATATATTGTACATTACAGCCCTCCATCTGACACTATATATTGTACATTACACCCCTCCATCTGACACTATATATTATACATTACACCCCTCCATCTGACACTATACATTGTACATTACACCCCTCCATCTGACACTATATATTGTACATTACACCCCTCCATCTGACACTATATATTGTACATTACACCCTCCATCTGACACTATACATTGTATATTACACACCCTCCATCTGACACTATACATTGTACATTACACCCTCCATCTGACACTATATATTGTACATTACACCCCTCCATCTGACACTATATATTGTATATTACACCCCTCCATCTGACACTATACATTGTACATTACACCCTTCCATCTGACACTATACATTGTACATTACACCCCTCCATCTGACACTATACATTGTACATTACACCCCTCCATCTGACACTATATATTGTACATTACACCCCTCCATCTGACACTATATATTATACATTACTCCCCTCCAATCTGACACTATACATTATACATTACACCCCTCCATCTGACACTATACATTGTACATTACACCCTCCATCTGACACTATACATTGTACATTACACCCTCCATCTGACACTATATATATTACATTACACCCCTCCATCTGACACTATACATTGTACATTACACCCCTCCATCTGACACTATACATTGTACATTACACCCCTCCATCTGACACTATATATTGTACATTACACACTTTATCTGACACTATACATCGTCCATTACACCCTCCATCTGACACTATATATTGTACATTACACCCCTCCATCTGACACTATACATTGTACATTACACCCTCCATCTGACACTATATATTGTACATTACACCCCTCCATCTGACACTATATATTGTACATTACACCCCTCCATCTGACACTATATATTGTACATTACACCCCCCCATCTGACACTTGGCATTGTACATTACACCCCTCCATCTGACACTATACATTGTATATTACACCCCTCCATCTGACACTATATATTGTACATTACACCCCTCCATCTGACACTATATATTGTACATTACACCCCTCCATCTGACACTATATATTGTACATTACACCCCTCCATCTAACACTATATATTGTACATTACACCCCTCCATCTGACACTATATATTGTACATTACACCCCTCCATCTAACACTATATATTGTACATTACACCCCTCCATCTGACACTATACATTGTACATTACACCCCTCCATCTGACACTATATATTATACATTACACACCTCCATCTGAAACTATATATTGTACATTACACCCTCCATCTGACACTATACATTGTACATTACACACCCCTCCATCTGACACTATATATTGTACATTACACCCCTCCATCTGACACTATACATTGTACATTACGCCCCTCCATCTGACACTATACATTGTACATTACGACCCTCCATCTCACACTATATATTGTACATTACACCCCTCCATCTGACACTATATATTGTACATTACAGCCCTCCATCTGACACTATATATTGTACATTACACCCCTCCATCTGACACTATATATTATACATTACACCCCTCCATCTGACACTATACATTGTACATTACACCCCTCCATCTGACACTATATATTGTACATTACACCCCTCCATCTGACACTATACATTGTACATTACACCCTCCATCTGACACTATATATTGTACATTACACCCCTCCATCTGACACTATACATTGTACATTACACCCTTCCATCTGACACTATACATTGTACATTACACCCCTCCATCTGACACTATACATTGTACATTACACCCCTCCATCTGACACTATATATTATATATTACACCCCTCCATCTGACACTATACATTGTACATTACACCCCTCCATCTGACACTATATATTATACATTACACCCCTCCATCTGACACTATATATTGTACATTACACCCCTCCATCTGACACTATATATTATACATTACACCCTCCATCTGACGCTATACATTGTACATTACACCCCTCCATCTGACACTATATATTGTACATTACACCCCTCCATCTGACACTATACATTGTACATTACACCCTTCCATCTGACACTATACATTGTACATTACACCCCTCCATCTGACACTATACATTGTACATTACACCCCTCCATCTGACACTATATATTATACATTACACCCTCCATCTGACACTATATATTGTACATTACACCCCTCCATCTGACACTATACATTGTACATTACACCCCTCCATCTGACACTATATATTATACATTACACCCTCCATCTGACACTATATATTGTACATTACACCCCCTCCATCTGACACTATACATTGTACATTACACCCCTCCATCTGACACTATGTATTGTACATTACACCCTCCGTCTGACACTATATATTATACATTACACCCTCCATCTGACACTATACATTGTACATTACACCCCTCCATCTGACACTATA
Organism: Leptodactylus fuscus; assembly: GCF_031893055.1. Lineage (NCBI taxonomy): Eukaryota > Metazoa > Chordata > Amphibia > Anura > Leptodactylidae > Leptodactylus > Leptodactylus fuscus. The sequence goes on along the minus strand of NC_134265.1, from coordinate 3,639,131 downwards.
TATTGTACATTACACCCTTCCATCTGACACTATACATTGTACATTACACCCCTCCATCTGACACTATACATTGTACATTACACCCCTCCATCTGACACTATATATTATACATTACACCCTCCATCTGACACTATGCATTGTACATTACACCCCCTCCATCTGACACTATATATTGTACATTACACCCTCCATCTGACACTATATCATTGTACATTACACCCCTCCATCTGACACTATATATTATACATTACACCCTCCATCTGACACTATGCATTGTACATTACACCTCCTCCATCTGACACTATACATTGTACATTACACCCTCCATCTGACACTATATATTGTACATTACACCCCTCCATCTGACACTATACATTGTACATTACAACCCCTCCATCTGACACTATATATTGTACATTACACCCCCTCCATCTGACACTATACATTGTACATTACACCCCTCCATCTGACACTATATATTGTACATTACACCCCTCCCATCTGACACTATACATTGTACATTACACCCTCCATCTGACACTATATATTGTACATTACACCCCTCCATCTGACACTATACATTTTACATTACACCCTCCATCTGACACTATATATTGTACATTACACCCTCCATCTGACACTTTACATTGTACATTACACCCCTCCATCTGACACTATACATTGTATATTACACCCCTCCATCTGACACTATATATTGTACATTACACCCCTCCATCTGACACTATATATTGTACATTACACCCCCTCTATCTGACACTATATATTGTACATTACAGCCCTCCATCTGACACTATATATTGTATATTACACCCCTCCATCTGACACTATATATTGAACATTACACCCCTCCATCTGACACTATATATTGTACATTACACCCCTCCATCTGACACTATACATTGTACATTACACCCCTCCATCTGACACTATACATTGTACATTACACCCCTCCATCTGACACTATATATTGAACATTACAACCCCTCCATCTGACACTATATATTATACATTACTCCCCCTCCATCTGACACTATACATTATACATTACACCCTCCATCTGACACTATACATTGTACATTACACCCTCCATCTGACACTATATATTGTACATTACACCCCTCCATCTGACACTATACATTGTACATTACACCCCTCCATCTGACACTATACATTGTACATTACACCCTCCATCTGACACTATATACTGTACATTACACCCCTCCATCTGACACTATATATTGTACATTACACCCCTCCATCTGACACTATATATTATACATTACTCCCCTCCATCTGACACTATACATTATACATTACACCCTCCATCTGACACTATACATTGTACATTACACCCTCCATCTGACACTATATATTGTACATTACACCCCTCCATCTGACACTATACATTGTACATTACACCCCTCCATCTGACACTATACATTGTACATTACACCCCTCCATCTGACACTATACATTGTACATTACACCCCTCCATCTGACACTATACATTGTACATTACACCCCTCCATCTGACACTATATATTGTACATTACAACCCTTTATCTGACACTATACATCGTACATTACACCCTCCATCTGAAACTATATATTGTACATCACACCCCTCCATCTGACACTATACATTGTACATTACACCCCTCCATCTGACACTATATATTGTACATTACACCCCTCCATCTGACACTATACATTGTACATTACACCCCTCCATCTGACACTATATATTGTACATTACACCCTTTATCTGACACTATACATCGTACATTACACCCTCCATCTGACACTATATATTGTACATTACACCCCTCCATCTGACACTATACATTGTACATTACACCCTATATCTGACACTATATATTGTACATTACACCCCTCCATCTGACACTATATATTGTACATTACACCCCTCCATCTGACACTATATATTGTACATTACACCCCCCCATCTGACACTTGGCATTGTACATTACACCCCTCCATCTGACACTATACATTGTATATTACACCCCGCCATCTGACACTATATATTGTATATTACACCCCTCCATCTGACACTATATATTGTACATTACACCCCTCATCTGACACTATATATTGTACATTACACCCCTCCATCTGACACTATACATTGTACATTACACCCTCCATCTGACACTATATATTGTACATTACACCCCTCCATCTGACACTATACATTGTACATTACACCCTCCATCTGACACTATATATTGTACATTACACCCCTCCATCTGACACTATACATTGTACATTACACCCTTCCATCTGACACTATATATTGTACATTACACCCCTCCATCTGACACTATACATTGTACAATACACCCCTCCATCTGACACTATATATTGTACATTACACCCCTCCATCTGACACTATATATTGTACATTACACCCCTCCATCTGACACTATATATTATACATTACACCCTCCATCTGACACTATATATTGTACATTACACCCCTCCATCTGACACTATATATTGTATATTACACCCCTCCATCTGACACTATACATTGTACATTACACCCCTCCATCTGACACTATATATTGTACATTACACCCCTCCATCTGACACTATACATTGTACATTACACCCCTCCATCTGACACTATATATTGTACATTACACCCCTCCATCTGACACTATATATTGTACATTACACCCCTCCATCTGACACTATACATTGTACATTACACCCCTCCATCTGACACTATATATTGTACATTACACCCCTCCATCTGACACTATATATTGTACATTACACCCTCCATCTGACACTATACATTGTACATTACACCCCTCCATCTGACACTATATATTGTACATTACACCCCTCCATCTGACACTATATATTGTATATTACACCCCTCCATCTGACACTATACATTGTACATTACACCCTCCATCTGACACTATACATTGTACAATACACCCCTCCATCTGACACTATATATTATACATTACACCCTCCATCTGACACTATATATTGTACATTACACCCCTCCATCTGACACTATACATTGTACATTACACCCTCCATCTGACACTATATATTGTACATTACACCCCTCCATCTGACTCTATACATTGTACATTACACCCCTACATCTGACACTATATATTGTACATTACACCCCTCCATCTGACACTATATATTGTACATTACACCCTCCATCTGACACTATATATTGTACATTACACCCCTCCATCTGACACTATACATTGTACATTACACACTCCATCTGACACTATATATTGTACATTACACCCCTCCATCTGACACTATACATTGTACATTACACCCTCCATCTGACACTATATATTGTACATTACACCCCTCCATCTGACACTATACATTTTACATTACACCCTCCATCTGACACTATATATTGTACATTACACCCTCCATCTGACACTTTACATTGTACATTACACCCCTCCATCTGACACTATACATTGTATATTACACCCCTCCATCTGACACTATATATTGTACATTACACCCCTCCATCTGACACTATATATTGTACATTACACCCCTCTATCTGACACTATATATTGTACATTACAGCCCTCCATCTGACACTATATATTGTACATTACACCCCTCCATCTGACACTATATATTGTACATTACACCCCTCCATCTGACACTATATATTGTACATTACACCCCTCCATCTGACACTATATATTGTACATTACACCCCTCCATCTGACACTATATATTGAACATTACACCCCTCCATCTGACACTATACATTGTATATTACACCCCTCCATCTGACACTATATATTGTACATTACACCCCTCCATCTGACACTATATATTGTACATTACACCCCTCTATCTGACACTATATATTGAACATTACACCCCTCCATCTGACACTATATATTGAACATTACACCCCTCCATCTGACACTATACATTGTATATTACACCCCTCCATCTGACACTATATATTGTACATTACACCCTTTATCTGACACTATACATTGTACATTACGCCCCTCCATCTGACACTATACATTGTACATTACGCCCCTCCATCTGACACTATATATTGTGCATTACACCCTCCATCTGACACTATATATTGTACATTACACCCCTCCATCTGACACTATATATTGTACATTACACCCTTTATCTGACACTATACATTGTACATTACGCCCCTCCATCTGACACTATACATTGTACATTACGCCCCTCCATCTGACACTATATATTGTGCATTACACCCTCCATCTGACACTATATATTGTACATTACACCCCTCCATCTGACACTATATATTGTACATTACAGCCCTCCATCTGACACTATATATTGTACATTACACCCCTCCATCTGACACTATATATTATACATTACACCCCTCCATCTGACACTATACATTGTACATTACACCCCTCCATCTGACACTATATATTGTACATTACACCCTCCATCTGACACTATATATTGTACATTACACCCCTCCATCTGACACTATACATTGTACATGACACTCTTCCATCTGACACTATACATTGTACATTACACCCCTCCATCTGACACTATATATTGTACATTACACCCCTCCATCTGACACTATACATTGTACATTACACCCCTCCATCTGACACTATATATTGTACATTACACCCCTCCATCTGACACTATATATTATACATTACTCCCCTCCATCTGACACTATACATTATACATTACACCCCTCCATCTGACACTATACATTGTACATTACACCCTCCATCTGACACTATACATTGTACATTACACCCTCCATCTGAAACTATATATTGTACATTACACCCCTCCATCTGACACTATACATTGTACATTACACCCCTCCATCTGACACTATACATTGTACATTACACCCCTCCATCTGACACTATATATTGTACATTACACCCTTTATCTGACACTATACATCGTCCATTACACCCTCCATCTGACACTATATATTGTACATTACACCCCTCCATCTGACACTATACATTGTACATTACACCCTCCATCTGACACTATATATTGTACATTACACCCCTCCATCTGACACTATATATTGTACATTACACCCCTCCATCTGACACTATATATTGTACATTACACCGCCCCATCTGACACTTGGCATTGTACATTACACCCCTCCATCTGACACTATACATTGTATATTACACCAATCCATCTGACACTATATATTGTACATTACACCCTCCATCTGACACTATATATTGTACATTACACCCTCCATCTGACACTATATATTGTACATTACACCCTCCATCTGACACTATACATTGTACATTACACCCTCCATCTGACAGTATACATTGTACATTACACCCCTCCATCTGACACTATATATTGTACATAACAACCCTCCATCTGACACTATATATTGTACATTACACCCCTCCATCTAACACTATATATTGTACATTACACCCCTCCATCTGACACTATATATTGTACATTACACCCCTCCATCTAACACTATATATTGTACATTACACCCCTCCATCTGACACTATACATTGTACATTACACCCCTCCATCTGACACTATATATTATACATTACACCCTCCATCTGACACTATATATTGTACATTACACCCTCCATCTGACACTATACATTGTACATTACACCCCTCCATCTGACACTATACATTGTACATTACGCCCCTCCATCTGACACTATACATTGTACATTACGCCCCTCCATCTGACACTATATATTGTACATTACACCCTTCCATCTGACACTATACATTGTACATTACACCCCTCCATCTGACACTATACATTGTACATTACACCCCTCCATCTGACACTATATATTATACATTACACCCTCCATCTGACACTATACATTGTACATTACACCCCTCCATCTGACACTATATATTGTACATTACACCCTCCATCTGACACTATATATTGTACATTACACCCTCCATCTGACACTATATATTGTACATTACACCCCTCCATCTGACACTATACATTGTACATTACACCCCTCCATCTGACACTATATATTATACATTACACCCTCCATCTGACACTATATATTGTACATTACACCCCTCCATCTGACACTATACATTGTACATTACACCCCTCCATCTGACACTATATATTGTACATTACACCCTCCATCTGACACTATATATTATACATTACACCCTCCATCTGACACTATACATTGTACATTACACCCCTCCATCTGACACTATATATTGTACATTACACCCTTCCATCTGACACTATACATTGTACATTACACCCCTCCATCTGACACTATACATTGTACATTACACCCCTCCATCTGACACTATATATTATACATTACACCCTCCATCTGACACTATGCATTGTACATTACACCCCTCCATCTGACACTATATATTGTACATTACACCCTCCATCTGACACTATATATTGTACATTACACCCTCCATCTGACACTATACATTGTACATTACACCCCTCCATCTGACACTATATATTGTACATTACACCCCTCCATCTGACACTATACATTGTACATTACGCCCCTCCATCTGACACTATACATTGTACATTACACCCTCCATCTGACACTATATATTGTACATTACACCCCTCCATCTGACACTATACATTGTACATTACACCCTCCATCTGACACTATATATTGTACATTACACCCCTCCATCTGACACTATACATTGTACATTACACCCTCCATCTGACACTATATATTGTACATTACACCCCTCCATCTGACACTATACATTGCATATTACACCCTCCATCTGACACTATATATTGTACATTACACCCCTCCATCTGACACTATACATTTTACATTACACCCTCCATCTGACACTATATATTGTACATTACACCCTCCATCTGACACTTTACATTGTACATTACACCCCTCCATCTGACACTATACATTGTATATTACACCCCTCCATCTGACACTATATATTGTACATTACACCCCTCCATCTGACACTATATATTGTACATTACACCCCTCTATCTGACACTATATATTGTACATTACAGCCCTCCATCTGACACTATATATTGTACATTACACCCCTCCATCTGACACTATATATTGAACATTACACCCCTCCATCTGACACTATATATTGTACATTACACCCCTCCATCTGACACTATACATTGTACATTACACCCCTCCATCTGACACTATACATTGTACATTACACCCCTCCATCTGACACTATATATTGAACATTACACCCCTCCATCTGACACTATATACTGTACATTACACCCCTCCATCTGACACTATATATTGTACATTACACCCCTCCATCTGACACTATATATTATACATTACTCCCCTCCATCTGACACTATACATTATACATTACACCCTCCATCTGACACTATACATTGTACATTACACCCTCCATCTGACACTATATATTGTACATTACACCCCTCCATCTGAAACTATACATTGTACATTACACCCCTCCATCTGACACTATACATTGTACATTACACCCCTCCATCTGACACTATACATTGTACATTACACCCCTCCATCTGACACTATACATTGTACATTACACCCCTCCATCTGACAATATATATTGTACATTACACCCTTTATCTGACACTATACATCGTACATTACACCCTCCATCTGAAACTATATATTGTACATCACACCCCTCCATCTGACACTATACATTGTACATTACACCCCTCCATCTGACACTATACATTGTACATTACACCCCTCCATCTGACACTATATATTGTACATTACACCCCTTTATCTGACACTATACATCGTACATTACACCCTCCATCTGACACTATATATTGTACATTACACCCCTCCATCTGACACTATACATTGTACATTACACCCTATATCTGACACTATATATTGTACATTACACCCCTCCATCTGACACTATATATTGTACATTACACCCCTCCATCTGACACTATATATTGTACATTACACCCCCCCATCTGACACTTGGCATTGTACATTACACCCCTCCATCTGACACTATACATTGTATATTACACCCCGCCATCTGACACTATATATTGTATATTACACCCCTCCATCTGACACTATATATTGTACATTACACCCCTCCATCTGACACTATATATTGTACATTACACCCCTCCATCTGACACTATACATTGTACATTACACCCTCCATCTGACACTATATATTGTACATTACACCCCTCCATCTGACACTATACATTGTACATTACACCCTCCATCTGACACTATATATTGTACATTACACCCCTCCATCTGACACTATACATTGTACATTACACCCTTCCATCTGACACTATATATTGTACATTACACCCCTCCATCTGACACTATACATTGTACAATACACCCCTCCATCTGACACTATATATTGTACATTACACCCCTCCATCTGACACTATATATTGTACATTACACCCCTCCATCTGACACTATATATTATACATTACACCCTCCATCTGACACTATATATTGTATATTACACCCCTCCATCTGACACTATACATTGTACATTACACCCTCCATCTGACACTATATATTGTACATTACACCCCTCCATCTGACACTATACATTGTACATTACACCCCTCCATCTGACACTATATATTGTACATTACACCCCTCCATCTGACACTATACATTGTACATTACACCCCTCCATCTGACACTACATATTGTACATTACACCCCTCCATCTGACACTATATATTGTACATTACACCCTCCATCTGACACTATACATTGTACATTACACCCCTCCATCTGACACTATATATTGTACATTACACCCCTCCATCTGACACTATATATTGTATATTACACCCCTCCATCTGACACTATACATTGTACATTACACCCTCCATCTGACACTATACATTGTACAATACACCCCTCCATCTGACACTATATATTATACATTACACCCTCCATCTGACACTATATATTGTACATTACACCCCTCCATCTGACACTATACATTGTACATTACACCCTCCATCTGACACTATATATTGTACATTACACCCCTCCATCTGACTCTATACATTGTACATTACACCCCTCCATCTGACACTATATATTGTACATTACACCCCTCCATCTGACACTATATATTGTACATTACACCCTCCATCTGACACTATATATTGTACATTACACCCCTCCATCTGACACTATACATTGTACATTACACCCTCCATCTGACACTATATATTGTACATTACACCCCTCCATCTGACACTATACATTGTACATTACACCCTCCATCTGACACTATATATTGTACATTACACCCCTCCATCTGACACTATACATTTTACATTACACCCTCCATCTGACACTATACATTGTACATTACACCCCTCCATCTGACACTATACATTGTACATTACACCCCTCCATCTGACACTATATATTGTACATTACACCCCTCCATCTGACACTATATATTGTACATTACACCCTCCATCTGACACTTTACATTGTACATTACACCCCTCCATCTGACACTATACATTGTATATTACACCCCTCCATCTGACACTATATATTGTACATTACACCCCTCCATCTGACACTATATATTGTACATTACACCCCTCTATCTGACACTATATATTGTACATTACAGCCCTCCATCTGACACTATATATTGTACATTACACCCCTCCATCTGACACTATATATTGTACATTACACCCCTCCATCTGACACTATATATTGTACATTACACCCCTCCATCTGACACTATATATTGTACATTACACCCCTCTATCTGACACTATATATTGTACATTACAGCCCTCCATCTGACACTATATATTGTACATTACACCCCTCCATCTGACACTATATATTGAACATTACACCCCTCCATCTGACACTATACATTGTATATTACACCCCTCCATCTGACACTATATATTGTACATTACACCCCTCCATCTGACACTATATATTGTACATTACACCCCTCTATCTGACACTATATATTGTACATTACACCCCTCCATCTGACACTATACATTGTACATTACACCCTCCATCTGACACTATATATTGTACATTACACCCCTCCATCTGACTCTATACATTGTACATTACACCCCTCCATCTGACACTATATATTGTACATTACACCCCTCCATCTGACACTATATATTGTACATTACACCCTCCATCTGACACTATATATTGTACATTACACCCCTCCATCTGACACTATACATTGTACATTACACCCTCCATCTGACACTATATATTGTACATTACACCCCTCCATCTGACACTATACATTGTACATTACACCCTCCATCTGACACTATATATTGTACATTACACCCCTCCATCTGACACTATACATTTTACATTACACCCTCCATCTGACACTATACATTGTACATTACACCCCTCCATCTGACACTATACATTGTACATTACACCCCTCCATCTGACACTATATATTGTACATTACACCCCTCCATCTGACACTATATATTGTACATTACACCCTCCATCTGACACTTTACATTGTACATTACACCCCTCCATCTGACACTATACATTGTATATTACACCCCTCCATCTGACACTATATATTGTACATTACACCCCTCCATCTGACACTATATATTGTACATTACACCCCTCTATCTGACACTATATATTGTACATTACAGCCCTCCATCTGACACTATATATTGTACATTACACCCCTCCATCTGACACTATATATTGTACATTACACCCCTCCATCTGACACTATATATTGTACATTACACCCCTCCATCTGACACTATATATTGTACATTACACCCCTCTATCTGACACTATATATTGTACATTACAGCCCTCCATCTGACACTATATATTGTACATTACACCCCTCCATCTGACACTATATATTGAACATTACACCCCTCCATCTGACACTATACATTGTATATTACACCCCTCCATCTGACACTATATATTGTACATTACACCCCTCCATCTGACACTATATATTGTACATTACACCCCTCTATCTGACACTATATATTGTACATTACAGCCCTCCATCTGACACTATATATTGTACATTACACCTGTCACGGGATGGTTAGAGTCTATACTATAGGCAATGTGTAATATATATTTCATGTGGAATGTATTCTCTAACCTGTTATATACAGCAATGTGTAGTTGGCTGATTGGGGTCTAGTGTGTTAGCACATTGTATGCAAATATCTCTAACTAGTGAGGACAATGGGTGGAGATAATCTGATCGGTGTCTCCAAGAAGATGTTGGATGGTGCATTGTCCATAGTAGACAGGGAGTCTGCTCTCCTTGGTATAGGTGAGGGGGGAAGGATCTGTGACTCAGCCCTCCCCACCCACAGATAGAGGAAGTAACAGTCTTAGTATATAGTTGTAGCTTGCAGTTAGTATGTGTTAGCCGGCCTGTGCACAGCTCTGTAGAGAGCCAGGATTTAGTTACAGGACCAAGGAGCCAAAGCTATCATTGGATTGTGACTTCTGTGGACTTATTGTTATTACGGTTGATGTGACCGCCACCGGCTACTAACTTTGTGGATTACAATAAATTGCTGTTGTCTCCCGACCTCTTGCATCCGTGTTGATTCAAAAGACCATCCGGAGGAAGACGTATACCTTTGCTCCGTGACAACTGGTGGCAGCAGTGGGATCAACAGCGGACAGCGAGATGGACTACAGCAGCCCAGCGATTAATGGAGCCACAACCTCAGAATACAGGAACTGGACTATGGCAAGTCTACAAGTAAGGGCCCGGGAACTAAACCTGAGTTACCAGGGAAGAACGAAAGATCAACTGATCGAGGCACTAGAGGAGATGACCCTGCAAAGCGACCATGAGGAGGGCTGCCCCCAGGAGACTGGAGAGATACGGGAGTGGCAGGTACAGACCCAAAAGAGCAGATGGGTTGTTTTGTATGAGGAGGAATTGGCAGTGCTGGGGCTAGGAGCAACTGCAGAGCAAAGGAGTAGAGCATTACAGAGGGCTCAGGAAACGGAGAAGGAGGAACAGAGAATGGCGTATGAAAAGGAAAGAATGGCGCATGAAATGCGAATGGCTGAGATAACTATGAGGAATTATAATCAAACGTCGACCCCCAGCCCAACAGTGAGAGAACCACCATATGTCTCCCATAAACACTTCAAGACCTTTGATGAAGCGGCTGGGGATGTTGATGGATATTTTCAGGACTTCGAACACCAGTGCCACCTGATGGAAGTCCCAGAGAAGGATTGGGTCCGGTATCTGGTGGGGCACCTACGAGATGGGGCTGCGGAAGCTCTCAGAGCCATGGACCCTAGTGATCAGCGGGACTATGAGGCCATTAAAAGAGCGGTGCAGAAGTATTATGCAGTCACTCCAGAGACCTACCGAGTTCAGTTCCGCTCTTTGTCTTACAATGGGGGAAGCTCCTTCCACATGTTCGCCCACAAGTTGAAGCAAGCATGCAAGCGTTGGCTAGAAGGAGAGGAGGCTGTCACAGTCGATAAGGTCCTCCAAGTCATACTTAAGGAACAGTTCTTTTCCCAGTGCCCCGCTGAGATCCGTGAGTGGGTGCTGGAACGGAACCCAGCCACAGTTGAGCAAGCTGCTTCTCTTGCAGATGAGGGCCTGACCATCAAGCCGCAGTGGAAGAGGTTGTTTGCAGAGGAGCGGAAAACTACCACAGTCCGCCAGACACCCTTCAGCCAGCCACCCACCTTTCGTGCCCGGCCTCAGGATTACAATTCCCCCTCTACCCCTGCCCCAGCCCATCGGCCTCCAGCTATGAACAACCCTGTCCCTAGACAACGACCTACTGGAAGAATGCTAGAGCGCAGATGTTTTGGGTGCGGGCGGCCTGGACATTTGCAAGCTAGTTGCCCTGTTAACATGGGGGCACGGGCCACCGTGGCATCCCGGCCTATTCACTACCTGGGAACCACCCCTAGGACAGAAAGTTTGGCCCCATTTCCAGGTGACTCCATGAATGACCCATCTGTTCCACCTCCAGGGGTCTATGGGATTCAGCCTTCCGCCACACATCCCGCAAACCTTCAGCGGAAGCACTTGCAGGAGGTCCTACTGGATGGCCGAACAGTTGTTGGATTCCGGGACTCGGGAGCTTTCCTAACGGTAGCGGACCCCCGAGTAGTTCGACCCGAGGCCCTAGAGGAGGACCCTGGCCTTTCTATCGAGTTGGCAGGAGGTACTCGGAAACGTATTCCTAAAGCTACCGTGGAACTCGACTATGGTTATGGACCAAAACGATGCACAATTGGTGTGATGAGCGGGCTGCCGGCCGATGTTCTGTTAGGCAACGATGTTGGAAATCTACAGTGCCACTTTGTGGGAGCAGTGACCCGAAGCCAAGCTCAGAGAGACGCCAACATGGATCCACCGGATTTTCTGCCAGATGCCAGCCCTTCAACCCTACAACTTTACCATTCAGTACCGCCGAGGGAACCAACACCAGAACGCAGATGGGTTATCCCGGCAGGAGGACATATGAGCTATAGAGACTGATGTGCATTCCCCAATTTACCTGTGTAGGCCAATTGTGTCATGCACATGTTTTGAGAGGGGGAGGGGTTGTCACGGGATGGTTAGAGTCTATACTATAGGCAATGTGTAATATATATTTCATGTGGAATGTATTCTCTAACCTGTTATATACAGCAATGTGTAGTTGGCTGATTGGGGTCTAGTGTGTTAGCACATTGTATGCAAATACCTCTAACTAGTGAGGACAATGGGTGGAGATAATCTGATCGGTGTCTCCAAGAAGATGTTGGATGGTGCATTGTCCATAGTAGACAGGGAGTCTGCTCTCCTTGGTATAAGTGAGGGGGGAAGGATCTGTGACTCAGCCCTCCCCACCCACAGATAGAGGAAGTAACAGTCTTAGTATATAGTTGTAGCTGGAGTTAGTATGTGTTAGGCGGCCTGTGCACAGCTCTGTAGAGAGCCAGGATTTAGTTACAGGACCAAGGAGCCAAAGCTATCATTGGATTGTGACTTCTGTGGACTTATTGTTGTTACGGTTGATGTGACCGCCACCGGCTACTAACTTTGTGGATTACAATAAATTGCTGTTGTCTCCCGACCTCTTGCATCCGTGTTGATTCAAAAGACCATCCGGAGGAAGACGTATACCTTTGCTCCGTGACAACACCCCTCCATCTGACACTATATATTGTACATTACACCCCTCCATCTGACACTATATATTGTACATTACACCCCTCCATCTGACACTATATATTGTACATTACACCCCTCCATCTAACACTATATATTGTACATTACACCCCTCCATCTGACACTATATATTGTACATTACACCCCTCCATCTGACACTATATATTATACATTACACCCCTCCATCTAACACTATATATTGTACATTACACCCCTCCATCTGACACTATACATTGTACATTACACCCCTCCATCTGACACTATATATTATACATTACACCCTCCATCTGACACTATATATTGTACATTACACCCCTCCATCTGACACTATACATTGTACATTACACCCCTCCATCTGACACTATACATTGTACATTACGCCCCTCCATCTGACACTATACATTGTACATTACGCCCCTCCATCTGACACTATATATTGTACATTACACCCCTCCATCTGACACTATATATTATACATTACACCCCTCCATCTGACTCTATACATTGTACATTACACCCCTCCATCTGACACTATATATTGTACATTACACCCCCCATCTGACACTATATATTGTACATTACACCCCTCCATCTGACACTATACATTGTACATGACACTCTTCCATCTGACACTATACATTGTACATTACACCCCTCCATCTGACACTATACATTGTACATTACACCCCTCCATCTGACACTATATATTGTACATTACACCCCTCCATCTGACACTATATATTATACATTACTCCCCTCCATCTGACACTATACACTATACATTACACCCCTCCATCTGACACTATACATTGTACATTACACCCTCCATCTGACACTATATATTGTACATTACACCCCTCCATCTGACACTATACATTGTACATTACACCCCTCCATCTGACACTATACATTGTACATTACACCCCTCCATCTGACACTATATATTGTACATTACACCCTTTATCTGACACTATACATCGTCCATTACACCCTCCATCTGACACTATATATTGTACATTACACCCCTCCATCTGACACTATACATTGTACATTACACCCTCCATCTGACACTATATATTGTACATTACACCCCTCCATCTGACACTATATATTGTACATTACACCCCTCCATCTGACACTATATATTGTACATTACACCGCCCCATCTGACACTTGGCATTGTACATTACACCCCTCCATCTGACACTATACATTGTATATTACACCCCTCCATCTGACACTATATATTGTACATTACACCCTCCATCTGACACTATATATTGTACATTACACCCTCCATCTGACACTATATATTGTACATTACACCCTCCATCTGACACTATACATTGTACATTACACCCCACCATCTGACACTATATATTGTACATAACAACCCTCCATCTGACACTATATATTGTACATTACACCCCTCCATCTAACACTATATATTGTACATTACACCCCTCCATCTGACACTATATATTGTACATTACACCCCTCCATCTAACACTATATATTGTACATTACACCCCTCCATCTGACACTATACATTGTACATTACACCCCTCCATCTGACACTATATATTATACATTACACCCTCCATCTGACACTATATATTGTACATTACACCCTCCATCTGACACTATACATTGTACATTACACCCCTCCATCTGACACTATACATTGTACATTACGCCCCTCCATCTGACACTATACATTGTACATTACGCCCCTCCATCTGACACTATATATTGTACATTACACCCTTCCATCTGACACTATACATTGTACATTACACCCCTCCATCTGACACTATACATTGTACATTACACCCCTCCATCTGACACTATACATTGTACATTACACCCCTCCATCTGACACTATACATTGTACATTACACCCCTCCATCTGACACTATACATTGTACATTACACCCCTCCATCTGACACTATACATTGTACATTACACCCCTCCATCTGACACTATATATTATACATTACACCCTCCATCTGACACTATACATTGTACATTACACCCCTCCATCTGACACTATATATTGTACATTACACCCTCCATCTGACACTATATATTGTACATTACACCCTCCATCTGACACTATATATTGTACATTACACCCCTCCATCTGACACTATACATTGTACATTACACCCCTCCATCTGACACTATACATTGTACATTACACCCCTCCATCTGACACTATATATTGTACATTACACCCCTCCATCTGACACTATATATTGTACATTACACCCCTCTATCTGACACTATATATTGTACATTACAGCCCTCCATCTGACACTATATAATGAACATTACACCCCTCCATCTGACACTATATATTGTACATTACACCCCTCCATCTGACACTATACATTGTACATTACACCCCTCCATCTGACACTATACATTGTACATTACACCCCTCCATCTGACACTATATATTGAACATTACACCCCTCCATCTGACACTATATACTGTACATTACACCCCTCCATCTGACACTATATATTGTACATTACACCCCTCCATCTGACACTATATATTATACATTACTCCCCTCCATCTGACACTATATATTGTACATTACACCCCTCCATCTGACACTATATATTGTACATTACACCCTCCATCTGACACTATACATTGTACATTACACCCCTCCATCTGACACTATACATTGTACATTACACCCCTCCATCTGACACTATACATTGTACATTACACCCCTCCATCTGACACTATATATTGTACATTACACCCTTTATCTGACACTATACATCGTACATTACACCCTCCATCTGACACTATATATTGTACATCACACCCCTCCATCTGACACTATACATTGTACATTACACCCCTCCATCTGACACTATACATTGTACATTACACCCCTCCATCTGACACTATATATTGTACATTACACCCTTTATCTGACACTATACATCGTACATTACACCCTCCATCTGACGCTATATATTGTACATTACACCCCTCCATCTGACACTATACATTGTACATTACACCCTATATCTGACACTATATATTGTACATTACACCCCTCCATCTGACACTATATATTGTACATTACACCCCTCCATCTGACACTATATATTGTACATTACACCCCCCCATCTGACACTTGGCATTGTACATTACACCCCTCCATCTGACACTATATATTGTACATTACACCCTTTATCTGACACTATACATCGTCCATTACACCCTCCATCTGACACTATATATTGTACATTACACCCCTCCATCTGACACTATACATTGTACATTACACCCTCCATCTGACACTATATATTGTACATTACACCCCTCCATCTGACACTATATATTGTACATTACACCCCTCCATCTGACACTATATATTGTACATTACACCCCCCCATCTGACACTTGACATTGTACATTACACCCCTCCATCTGACACTATACATTGTATATTACACCCCTCCATCTGACACTATATATTGTACATTACACCCTCCATCTGACACTATATATTGTACATTACACCCTCCATCTGACACTATACATTGTACATTACACCCTCCATCTGACAGTATACATTGTACATTACACCCCTCCATCTGACACTATATATTGTACATAACACCCCTCCATCTGACACTATATATTGTACATTACACCCCTCCATCTAACACTATATATTGTACATTACACCCCTCCATCTGACACTATATATTGTACATTACACCCCTCCATCTAACACTATATATTGTACATTACACCCCTCCATCTGACACTATACATTGTACATTACACCCCTCCATCTGACACTATATATTATACATTACACCCTCCATCTGACACTATATATTGTACATTACACCCTCCATCTGACACTATACATTGTACATTACACCCCTCCATCTGACACTATACATTGTACATTACGCCCCTCCATCTAAAACTATACATTGTACATTACGCCCCTCCATCTGACACTATATATTGTACATTACACCCCTCCATCTGACACTATATATTGTACATTACAGCCCTCCATCTGACACTATATATTGTACATTACACCCCTCCATCTGACACTATATATTATACATTACACCCCTCCATCTGACACTATATATTGTACATTACACCCCTCCATCTGACACTATATATTGTACATTACACCCCTCCATCTGACACTATATATTGTACATTACACCCCTCCATCTGACACTATATATTGTACATTACAGCCCTCCATCTGACACTATATATTGTACATTACACCCCTCCATCTGACACTATATATTATACATTACACCCCTCCATCTGACACTATATATTGTACATTACACCCCTCCATCTGACACTATATATTGTACATTACACCCCTCCATCTGACACTATACATTGTACATTACACCCCTCCATCTGACACTATATATTGTACATTACACCCCTCCATCTGACACTATACATTGTACATTACACCCTCCATCTGACACTATATATTGTACATTACACCCCTCCATCTGACACTATACATTGTACATTACACCCTTCCATCTGACACTATGTATTGTACATTACACTCCTCCATCTGACACTATACATTGTACATTACACCCCTCCATCTGACACTATATATTATACATTACACCCTCCATCTGACACTATATATTGTACATTACACCCCTCCATCTGACACTATACATTGTACATTACACCCCTCCATCTGACACTACATATTGTACATTACACCCTCCATCTGACACTATATATTATACATTACACCCTCCATCTGACACTATACATTGTACATTACACCCCTCCATCTGACACTATACATTGTACATTACACCCCTCCATCTGACACTATACATTGTACATTACACCCCTCCATCTGACACTATATATTGTACATTACACCCTTTATCTGACACTATACATCGTCCATTACACCCTCCATCTGACACTATATATTGTACATTACACCCCTCCATCTGACACTATACATTGTACATTACACCCTCCATCTGACACTATATATTGTACATTACACCCCTCCATCTGACACTATATATTGTACATTACACCCCTCCATCTGACACTATATATTGTACATTACACCCCCCCATCTGACACTTGGCATTGTACATTACACCCCTCCATCTGACACTATACATTGTATATTACACCCCTCCATCTGACACTATATATTGTACATTACACCCCTCCATCTGACACTATATATTGTACATTACACCCCTCCATCTGACACTATATATTGTACATTACACCCCTCCATCTAACACTATATATTGTACATTACACCCCTCCATCTGACACTATATATTGTACATTACACCCCTCCATCTAACACTATATATTGTACATTACACCCCTCCATCTGACACTATACATTGTACATTACACCCCTCCATCTGACACTATATATTATACATTACACCCTCCATCTGAAACTATATATTGTACATTACACCCTCCATCTGACACTATACATTGTACATTACACCCCTCCATCTGACACTATACATTGTACATTACGCCCCTCCATCTGACACTATACATTGTACATTACGCCCCTCCATCTGACACTATATATTGTACATTACACCCCTCCATCTGACACTATATATTGTACATTACAGCCCTCCATCTGACACTATACATTGTACAATACACCCCTCCATCTGACACTATATATTGTACATTACACCCCTCCATCTGACACTATATATTATACATTACACCCCTCCATCTGACACTATACATTGTACATTACACCCCTCCATCTGACACTATATATTGTACATTACACCCCTCCATCTGACACTATACATTGTACATTACACCCTCCATCTGACACTATATATTGTACATTACACCCCTCCATCTGACACTATATATTGTACATTACAACCCTCCATCTGACACTATACATTGTACATTACACCCTCCATCTGACACTATATATTGTACATTACACCCCTCCATCTGACACTATACATTGTACATTACACCCTTCCATCTGACACTATACATTGTACATTACACCCCTCCATCTGACACTATACATTGTACATTACACCCCTCCATCTGACACTATATATTATATATTACACCCCTCCATCTGACACTATACATTGTACATTACACCCCTCCATCTGACACTATATATTATACATTACACCCTCCATCTGACACTATATATTGTACATTACACCCCTCCATCTGACACTATACATTGTACATTACACCCTCCATCTGACACTATATATTGTAAATTACACCCCTCCATCTGACACTATACATTGTACATTACACCCTCCATCTGACACTATATATTGTACATTACACCCCTCCATCTGACACTATACATTGTACATTACACCCTTCCATCTGACACTATACATTGTACATTACACCCCTCCATCTGACACTATACATTGTACATTACACCCCTCCATCTGACACTATATATTATACATTACACCCTCCATCTGACACTATATATTGTACATTACACCCCTCCATCTGACACTATACATTGTACATTACACCCCTCCATCTGACACTATATATTATACATTACACCCTCCATCTGACACTATATATTGTACATTACACCCCTCCATCTGACACTATACATTGTACATTACACCCCTCCATCTGACACTATATATTGTACATTACACCCTCCATCTGACACTATATATTATACATTACACCCTCCATCTGACACTATACATTGTACATTACACCCCTCCATCTGACACTATATATTGTACATTACACCCTTCCATCTGACACTATACATTGTACATTACACCCCTCCATCTGACACTATACATTGTACATTACACCCCTCCATCTGACACTATATATTGTACATTACACCCCTCTATCTGACACTATATATTGTACATTACAGCCCTCCATCTGACACTATATATTGTACATTACACCCCTCCATCTGACACTATATATTGAACATTACACCCCTCCATCTGACACTATATATTGTACATTACACCCCTCCATCTGACACTATACATTGTACATTACACCCCTCCATCTGACACTATACATTGTACATTACACCCCTCCATCTGACACTATATATTGAACATTACACCCCTCCATCTGACACTATATACTGTACATTACACCCCTCCATCTGACACTATATATTGTACATTACACCCCTCCATCTGACACTATATATTATACATTACTCCCCTCCATCTGACACTATACATTATACATTACACCCTCCATCTGACACTATACATTGTACATTACACCCTCCATCTGACACTATATATTGTACATTACACCCCTCCATCTGACACTATACATTGTACATTACACCCCTCCGTCTGACACTATACATTGTACATTACACCCCTCCATCTGACACTATACATTGTACATTACACCCCTCCATCTGACACTATACATTGTACATTACACCCCTCCATCTGACACTATATATTGTACATTACACCCTTTATCTGACACTATACATCGTACATTACACCCTCCATCTGAAACTATATATTGTACATCACACCCCTCCATCTGACACTATACATTGTACATTACACCCCTCCATCTGACACTATACATTGTACATTACACCCCTCCATCTGACACTATATATTGTACATTACACCCTTTATCTGACACTATACATCGTACATTACACCCTCCATCTGACACTATATATTGTACATTACACCCCTCCATCTGACACTATACATTGTACATTACACCCTATATCTGACACTATATATTGTACATTACACCCCTCCATCTGACACTATATATTGTACATTACACCCCTCCATCTGACACTATATATTGTACATTACACCCCCCCATCTGACACTTGGCATTGTACATTACACCCCTCCATCTGACACTATACATTGTATATTACACCCCACCATCTGACACTATATATTGTATATTACACCCCTCCATCTGACACTATATATTGTACATTACACCCCTCCATCTGACACTATATATTGTACATTACACCCCTCCATCTGACACTATACATTGTACATTACACCCTCCATCTGACACTATATATTGTACATTACACCCCTCCATCTGACACTATACATTGTACATTACACCCTCCATCTGACACTATATATTGTACATTACACCCCTCCATCTGACACTATACATTGTACATTACACCCTTCCATCTGACACTATATATTGTACATTACACCCCTCCATCTGACACTATACATTGTACAATACACCCCTCCATCTGACACTATATATTGTACATTACACCCCTCCATCTGACACTATATATTGTACATTACACCCCTCCATCTGACACTATATATTATACATTACACCCTCCATCTGACACTATATATTGTACATTACACCCCTCCATCTGACACTATACATTGTACATTACACCCCTCCATCTGACACTATATATTGTGCATTACACCCCTCCATCTGACACTATACATTGTACATTACACCCCTCCATCTGACACTATATATTGTACATTACACCCCTCCATCTGACACTATATATTGTACATTACACCCTCCATCTGACACTATACATTGTACATTACACCCCTCCATCTGACACTATATATTGTACATTACACCCCTCCATCTGACACTATATATTGTATATTACACCCCTCCATCTGACACTATACATTGTACATTACACCCTCCATCTGACACTATACATTGTACAATACACCCCTCCATCTGACACTATATATTATACATTACACCCTCCATCTGACACTATATATTGTACATTACACCCCTCCATCTGACACTATACATTGTACATTACACCCTCCATCTGACACTATATATTGTACATTACACCCCTCCATCTGACTCTATACATTGTACATTACACCCCTCCATCTGACACTATATATTGTACATTACACCCCTCCATCTGACACTATATATTGTACATTAGACCCTCCATCTGACACTATATATTGTACATTACACCCCTCCATCTGACACTATACATTGTACATTACACCCTCCATCTGACACTATATATTGTACATTACACCCCTCCATCTGACACTATACATTGTACATTACACCCTCCATCTGACACTATATATTGTACATTACACCCCTCCATCTGACACTATACATTTTACATTACACCCTCCATCTGACACTATATATTGTACATTACACCCTCCATCTGACACTTTACATTGTACATTACACCCCTCCATCTGACACTATACATTGTATATTACACCCCTCCATCTGACACTATATATTGTACATTACACCCCTCTATCTGACACTATATATTGTACATTACAGCCCTCCATCTGACACTATATATTGTACATTACACCCCTCCATCTGACACTATATATTGTACATTACACCCCTCCATCTGACACTATATATTGTACATTACACCCCTCCATCTGACACTATATATTGTACATTACACCCCTCTATCTGACACTATATATTGTACATTACAGCCCTCCATCTGACACTATATATTGTACATTACACCCCTCCATCTGACACTATATATTGAACATTACACCCCTCCATCTGACACTATACATTGTATATTACACCCCTCCATCTGACACTATATATTGTACATTACACCCCTCCATCTGACACTATATATTGTACATTACACCCCTCTATCTGAGACTATATATTGTACATTACAGCCCTCCATCTGACACTATATATTGTACATTACACCCCTCCATCTGACACTATATATTGTACATTACACCCCTCCATCTGACACTATATATTGTACATTACACCCCTCCATCTGACACTATATATTGTACATTACACCCCTCCATCTGACACTATACATTGTACATTACACCCTCCATCTGACACTATATATTGTACATTACACCCCTCCATCTGACACTATACATTGTACATTACACCCTCCATCTGACACTATATATTGTACATTACACCCCTCCATCTGACACTATACATTGTACATTACACCCTTCCATCTGACACTATATATTGTACATTACACCCCTCCATCTGACACTATACATTGTACAATACACCCCTCCATCTGACACTATATATTGTACATTACACCCCTCCATCTGACACTATATATTGTACATTACACCCCTCCATCTGACACTATATATTATACATTACACCCTCCATCTGACACTATATATTGTACATTACACCCCTCCATCTGACACTATACATTGTACATTACACCCCTCCATCTGACACTATATATTGTACATTACACCCCTCCATCTGACACTATACATTGTACATTACACCCCTCCATCTGACACTATATATTGTACATTACACCCCTCCATCTGACACTATATATTGTACATTACACCCTCCATCTGACACTATACATTGTACATTACACCCCTCCATCTGACACTATATATTGTACATTACACCCCTCCATCTGACACTATATATTGTATATTACACCCCTCCATCTGACACTATACATTGTACATTACACCCTCCATCTGACACTATACATTGTACAATACACCCCTCCATCTGACACTATATATTATACATTACACCCTCCATCTGACACTATATATTGTACATTACACCCCTCCATCTGACACTATACATTGTACATTACACCCTCCATCTTACACTATATATTGTACATTACACCCCTCCATCTGACTCTATACATTGTACATTACACCCCTCCATCTGACACTATATATTGTACATTACACCCCTCCATCTGACACTA
Organism: Leptodactylus fuscus; assembly: GCF_031893055.1. NCBI lineage: Eukaryota > Metazoa > Chordata > Amphibia > Anura > Leptodactylidae > Leptodactylus > Leptodactylus fuscus. The sequence continues at coordinate 3,613,943 of NC_134265.1, read as the reverse complement.
TATATTGTACATTACACCCTCCATCTGACACTATATATTGTACATTACACCCCTCCATCTGACACTATACATTGTACATTACACCCTCCATCTGACACTATATATTGTACATTACACCCCTCCATCTGACACTATACATTGTACATTACACCCTCCATCTGACACTATATATTGTACATTACACCCCTCCATCTGACACTATACATTTTACATTACACCCTCCATCTGACACTATATATTGTACATTACACCCTCCATCTGACACTTTACATTGTACATTACACCCCTCCATCTGACACTATACATTGTATATTACACCCCTCCATCTGACACTATATATTGTACATTACACCCCTCTATCTGACACTATATATTGTACATTACAGCCCTCCATCTGACACTATATATTGTACATTACACCCCTCCATCTGACACTATATATTGTACATTACACCCCTCCATCTGACACTATATATTGTACATTACACCCCTCCATCTGACACTATATATTGTACATTACACCCCTCTATCTGACACTATATATTGTACATTACACCCCTCCATCTGACACTATATATTGAACATTACACCCCTCCATCTGACACTATACATTGTATATTACACCCCTCCATCTGACACTATATATTGTACATTACACCCCTCCATCTGACACTATATATTGTACATTACACCCCTCTATCTGAGACTATATATTGTACATTACAGCCCTCCATCTGACACTATATATTGTACATTACACCCCTCCATCTGACACTATATATTGTACATTACACCCCTCCATCTGACACTATATATTGTACATTACACCCCTCCATCTGACACTATATATTGTACATTACACCCCTCCATCTAACACTATATATTGTACATTACACCCCTCCATCTGACACTATATATTATACATTACACCCCTCCATCTAACACTATATATTGTACATTACACCCCTCCATCTGACACTATACATTGTACATTACACCCCTCCATCTGACACTATATATTATACATTACACCCTCCATCTGACACTATATATTGTACATTACACCCCTCCATCTGACACTATACATTGTACATTACACCCCTCCATCTGACACTATACATTGTACATTACGCCCCTCCATCTGACACTATACATTGTACATTACGCCCCTCCATCTGACACTATATATTGTACATTACACCCTCCATCTGACACTATATATTGTACATTACAGCCCTCCATCTGACACTATATATTGTACATTACAGCCCTCCATCTGACACTATATATTGTACATTACACCCCTCCATCTGACACTATATATTATACATTACACCCCTCCATCTGACACTATACATTGTACATTACACCCCTCCATCTGACACTATATATTGTACATTACACCCTCCATCTGACACTATATATTGTACATTACACCCCTCCATCTGACACTATACATTGTACATGACACTCTTCCATCTGACACTATACATTGTACATTACACCCCTCCATCTGACACTATACATTGTACATTACACCCCTCCATCTGACACTATATATTGTACATTACACCCCTCCATCTGACACTATATATTATACATTACTCCCCTCCATCTGACACTATACATTATACATTACACCCCTCCATCTGACACTATACATTGTACATTACACCCTCCATCTGACACTATACATTGTACATTACACCCCTCCATCTGACACTATATATTATACATTACACCCTCCATCTGACACTATATATTGTACATTACACCCTCCATCTGACACTATACATTGTACATTACACCCCTCCATCTGACACTATACATTGTACATTACGCCCCTCCATCTAAAACTATACATTGTACATTACGCCCCTCCATCTGACACTATATATTGTACATTACACCCCTCCATCTGACACTATATATTGTACATTACAGCCCTCCATCTGACACTATATATTGTACATTACACCCCTCCATCTGACACTATATATTATACATTACACCCCTCCATCTGACACTATATATTGTACATTACACCCCTCCATCTGACACTATATATTGTACATTACACCCCTCCATCTGACACTATATATTGTACATTACACCCCTCCATCTGACACTATATATTGTACATTACAGCCCTCCATCTGACACTATATATTGTACATTACACCCCTCCATCTGACACTATATATTATACATTACACCCCTCCATCTGACACTATATATTGTACATTACACCCCTCCATCTGACACAATATATTGTACATTACACCCCTCCATCTGACACTATACATTGTACATTACACCCCTCCATCTGACACTATATATTGTACATTACACCCCTCCATCTGACACTATACATTGTACATTACACCCTCCATCTGACACTATATATTGTACATTACACCCCTCATCTGACACTATACATTGTACATTACACCCTTCCATCTGACACTATGTATTGTACATTACACTCCTCCATCTGACACTATACATTGTACATTACACCCCTCCATCTGACACTATATATTATACATTACACCCTCCATCTGACACTATATATTGTACATTACACCCCTCCATCTGACACTATACATTGTACATTACACCCCTCCATCTGACACTATATATTGTACATTACACCCTCCATCTGACACTATATATTATACATTACACCCTCCATCTGACACTATACATTGTACATTACACCCCTCCATCTGACACTATACATTGTACATTACACCCCTCCATCTGACACTATACATTGTACATTACACCCCTCCATCTGACACTATATATTGTACATTACACCCTTTATCTGACACTATACATCGTCCATTACACCCTCCATCTGACACTATATATTGTACATTACACCTGTCACGGAGCAAAGGTATACGTCTTCCTCCGGATGGTCTTTGAATCAACACGGACGCAAGAGGTCGGGAGACAACAGCAATTTATTGTAATCCACAAAGTTAGTAGCCGGCGGCGGTCACATCAACCGTAATAACAATAAGTCCACAGAAGTCACAATCCAATGATAACTTTGGTTCCTTGGTCCTGTAACTAAGTCCTGGCTCTCTGCAGAGCTGTGCACAGGCCGGCTAACACATACTAACTGCAAGCTACAACTATATACTAAACTGTTACACCTATACCTGGGGGTGGGAAGGGCTGAGCCACAGATCCTTCCCCCTCACCTATGCCAAGGAGAGCAGACTCCCTGTCTACTATGGACAATGCACGCATCCAACATCTTCTTGGAGACACTGAGCAGATTATCTCCACCCATTGTCCTCACTGGTCCTCACTAGTTAGAGGTATTTGCATACAATGTGCTAACACACTAGACCCGAATCAGCCAACTACACACTGATGTATATAACAGGTTAGAGAATACATTCCACATGAAATATATATTACACATTGCCTATAGTATAGACTCTAACCATCCCGTGACAACCCCTCCCCCTCTCAAAACATGTGCATGACACAATTGGCCTACACAGGTAAATTGGGGAATGCACATCAGTCTCTATAGCTCATATGTCCTCCTGCCGGGATAACCCATCCGCGTTCTGGTGTTGGTTCCCTCGGCGGTACTGAATGGTAAAGTTGTAGGGTTGAAGGGCTGGCATCTGTCAGAAAATCCGGTCGATCCATGTTGGCGTCTCTCTGAGCTTGGCTTCGGGTCACTGCTCCCACAAAGTGGCACTGTAGATTTCCAACATCGTTGCCTAACAGAACATCGGCCGGCAGCCCGCTCATCACACCAATTGTGCATCGTTTTGGTCCATAACCATAGTCGAGTTCCACGGTAGCTTTAGGAATACGTTTCCGAGTACCCCTGCCAACTTGATAGAAATGCCAGGACCCTCCTCTAGGGCCTCGGGTCGCACAACTCGGGGGTCCGCTACCGTTAGGAAAGCTCCCGAGTCCCGGAATCCAACAACTGTTCGGCCATCCAGTAGGACCTCCTGCAAGTGCTTCCTCTGAAGGTTTGCGGGATGTGTGGCGGAAGGCTGAATCCGCATAGACCCCTGGAGGTGGAACAGATGTGTCATTCATGGAGTCATCTGGAAATGGGGCCAAACTTTCTGTCCTAGGAGTGGTTCCCAGGTAGTGAATAGGCCGGGATGCCACGGTGGCCCGTGCCCCCATGTTAACAGGGCAACTAGCTTGCAAATGTCCAGGCCGCCCGCACCCAAAACATCTGCGCTCTAGCATTCTTCCAGTAGGTCGTTGTCTAGGGACAGGTTGTTCATAGCTGGAGGCCGATGGGCTGGGGCAGGGGTAGAGGGGGAATTGTAATCCTGAGGCCGGGCACGAAAGATGGGTGGCTGAATGAAGGGTGTCTGGCGGACTGTGGTAGTTTTCCGCTCCTCTGCAAACAACCTCTTCCACTGCGGCTTGATGGTCAGGCCCTCATCTGCAAGGGAAGCAGCTTGCTCCACTGTGGCTGGGTTCCGTTCCAGCACCCACTCACGGATCTCAGCGGGGGCACTGGGAAAAGAACTGTTCCTTAAGTATGACTTGGAGGACCTTATCGACTGTGACAGCCTCCTCTCCTTCTAGCCAGCGCTTGCATGCTTGCTTCAACTTGTGGGCGAACATGTGGAAGGAGCCTTTCCCCCATTGTAAGACAAAGAGCGGAACTGAACTCGGTAGGTCTCTGGAGTGACTGCATAATACTTCTGCACCGCTCTTTTAATGGCCTCATAGTCCCGCTGATCACTAGGGTCCATGGCTCTGAGAGCTTCCGCAGCCCCATCTCGTAGGTGCCCCACCAGATACCGGACCCAATCCTTCTCTGGGACTTCCATCAGGTGGCACTGGTGTTCGAAGTCCTGAAAATATCCATCAACATCCCCAGCCGCTTCTCAAAGGTCTTGAAGTGTTTATGGGAGACATATGGTGGTTCTCTCACTGTTGGGCTGGGGGTCGACGTTTGATTATAATTCCTCAATAGTTATCTCAGCCATTCGCATTTCATGCGCCATTCTTTCCTTGTCATGCGCCATTCTCTGTTCCTCCTTCTCCGTTTCCTGAGCCCTCTGTAATGCTCTACTCCTTTGCTCTGCAGTTGCTCCTAGCCCCAGCACTGCCAATTCCTCCTCATACAAAACAACCCATCTGCTCTTTTGGGTCTGTACCTGCCACTCCTGTATCTCTACTGTCTCCTGGGGGCAGCCCTCCTCATGGTCGCTTTGCAGGGTCATCTCCTCCAGTGCCTCGATCAGTTGCTCTTTCGTTCTTCCCTGGTAACTCAGGTTTAGTTCCCGGGCCCTTACTTGTAGACTTGCCATAGTCCAGTTCCTGTATTCTGAGGTTGTGGCTCCATTAATCGCTGGGCTGCTGTAGTCCATCTCGCTGTCCGCTGTTGATCCCACCGCTGCCAACCAGTTGTCACGGAGCAAAGGTATACGTCTTCCTCCGGATGGTCTTTTGAATCAACACGGACGCAAGAGGTCGGGAGACAACAGCAATTTATTGTAATCCACAAAGTTAGTAGCCGGCGGCGGTCACATCAACCGTAATAACAATAAGTCCACAGAAGTCACAATCCAATGATAACTTTGGTTCCTTGGTCCTGTAACTAAGTCCTGGCTCTCTGCAGAGCTGTGCACAGGCCGGCTAACACATACTAACTGCAAGCTACAACTATATACTAAACTGTTACACCTATACCTGGGGGTGGGAAGGGCTGAGCCACAGATCCTTAACCTATGCCAAGGAGAGCAGACTCCCTGTCTACTATGGACAATGCACCATCCAACATCTTCTTGGAGACACTGAGCAGATTATCTCCACCCATTGTCCTCACTGGTCCTCACTAGTTAGAGGTATTTGCATACAATGTGCTAACACACTAGACCCGAATCAGCCAACTACACACTGATGTATATAACAGGTTAGAGAATACATTCCACATGAAATATATATTACACATTGCCTATAGTATAGACTCTAACCATCCCGTGACAACACCCCTCCATCTGACACTATACATTGTACATTACACCCTCCATCTGACACTATATATTGTACATTACACCCCTCCATCTGACACTATATATTGTACATTACACCCCTCCATCTGACACTATATATTGTACATTACACCCCCCCATCTGACACTTGGCATTGTACATTACACCCCTCCATCTGACACTATACATTGTATATTACACCCCTCCATCTGACACTATATATTGTACATTACACCCCTCCATCTGACACTATATATTGTACATTACACCCTCCATCTGACACTATATATTGTACATTACACCCCTCCATCTAACACTATATATTGTACATTACACCCCTCCATCTGACACTATATATTGTACATTACACCCCTCCATCTAACACTATATATTGTACATTACACCCCTCCATCTGACACTATACATTGTACATTACACCCCTCCATCTGACACTATATATTATACATTACACCCTCCATCTGAAACTATATATTGTACATTACACCCTCCATCTGACACTATACATTGTACATTACACCCCTCCATCTGACACTATACATTGTACATTACGCCCCTCCATCTGACACTATACATTGTACATTACGCCCCTCCATCTGACACTATATATTGTACATTACACCCCTCCATCTGACACTATATATTGTACATTACAGCCCTCCATCTGACACTATACATTGTACAATACACCCCTCCATCTGACACTATATATTGTACATTACACCCCTCCATCTGACACTATATATTATACATTACACCCCTCCATCTGACACTATACATTGTACATTACACCCCTCCATCTGACACTATATATTGTACATTACACCCCTCCATCTGACACTATACATTGTACATTACACCCTCCATCTGACACTATATATTGTACATTACACCCCTCCATCTGACACTATATATTGTACATTACAACCCTCCATCTGACACTATACATTGTACATTACACCCTCCATCTGACACTATATATTGTACATTACACCCCTCCATCTGACACTATACATTGTACATTACACCCTTCCATCTGACACTATACATTGTACATTACACCCCTCCATCTGACACTATACATTGTACATTACACCCCTCCATCTGACACTATATATTATATATTACACCCCTCCATCTGACACTATACATTGTACATTACACCCCTCCATCTGACACTATATATTATACATTACACCCTCCATCTGACACTATATATTGTACATTACACCCCTCCATCTGACACTATACATTGTACATTACACCCTCCATCTGACACTATATATTGTAAATTACACCCCTCCATCTGACACTATACATTGTACATTACACCCTCCATCTGACACTATATATTGTACATTACACCCCTCCATCTGACACTATACATTGTACATTACACCCTTCCATCTGACACTATACATTGTACATTACACCCCTCCATCTGACACTATACATTGTACATTACACCCCTCCATCTGACACTATATATTATACATTACACCCTCCATCTGACACTATATATTGTACATTACACCCCTCCATCTGACACTATACATTGTACATTACACCCCTCCATCTGACACTATATATTATACATTACACCCTCCATCTGACACTATATATTGTACATTACACCCCTCCATCTGACACTATACATTGTACATTACACCCCTCCATCTGACACTATATATTGTACATTACACCCTCCATCTGACACTATATATTATACATTACACCCTCCATCTGACACTATACATTGTACATTACACCCTCATCTGACACTATATATTGTACATTACACCCTTCCATCTGACACTATACATTGTACATTACACCCCTCCATCTGACACTATACATTGTACATTACACCCCTCCATCTGACACTATATATTGTACATTACACCCCTCCATCTGACACTATATATTGAACATTACACCCCTCCATCTGACACTATATATTGTACATTACACCCCTCCATCTGACACTATACATTGTACATTACACCCCTCCATCTGACACTATACATTGTACATTACACCCCTCCATCTGACACTATATATTGAACATTACACCCCTCCATCTGACACTATATACTGTACATTACACCCCTCCATCTGACACTATATATGTACATTACACCCCTCCATCTGACACTATATATTATACATTACTCCCCTCCATCTGACACTATACATTATACATTACACCCTCCATCTGACACTATACATTGTACATTACACCCTCCATCTGACACTATATATTGTACATTACACCCCTCCATCTGACACTATACATTGTACATTACACCCTCCGTCTGACACTATACATTGTACATTACACCCCTCCATCTGACACTATACATTGTACATTACACCCCTCCATCTGACACTATACATTGTACATTACACCCCTCCATCTGACACTATATATTGTACATTACACCCTTTATCTGACACTATACATCGTACATTACACCCTCCATCTGAAACTATATATTGTACATCACACCCCTCCATCTGACACTATACATTGTACATTACACCCCTCCATCTGACACTATACATTGTACATTACACCCCTCCATCTGACACTATATATTGTACATTACACCCTTTATCTGACACTATATATTGTACATTACACCCTCCATCTGACACTATATATTGTACATTACACCCCTCCATCTGACACTATACATTGTACATTACACCCTATTATCTGACACTATATATTGTACATTACACCCCTCCATCTGACACTATATATTGTACATTACACCCCTCCATCTGACACTATATATTGTACATTACACCCCTCCATCTGACACTATACATTGTATATTACACCCGCCATCTGACACTATATATTGTATATTACACCCCTCCATCTGACACTATATATTGTACATTACACCCCTCCATCTGACACTATATATTGTACATTACACCCCTCCATCTGACACTATACATTGTACATTACACCCTCCATCTGACACTATATATTGTACATTACACCCCTCCATCTGACACTATACATTGTACATTACACCCTCCATCTGACACTATATATTGTACATTACACCCCTCCATCTGACACTATACATTGTACATTACACCCTTCCATCTGACACTATATATTGTACATTACACCCCTCCATCTGACACTATACATTGTACAATACACCCCTCCATCTGACACTATATATTGTACATTACACCCCTCCATCTGACACTATATATTGTACATTACACCCCTCCATCTGACACTATATATTATACATTACACCCTCCATCTGACACTATATATTGTACATTACACCCCTCCATCTGACACTATACATTGTACATTACACCCCTCCATCTGACACTATATATTGTACATTACACCCCTCCATCTGACACTATACATTGTACATTACACCCCTCCATCTGACACTATATATTGTTACATTACACCCCTCCATCTGACACTATATATTGTACATTACACCCTCCATCTGACACTATACATTGTACATTACACCCCTCCATCTGACACTATATATTGTACATTACACCCCTCCATCTGACACTATATATTGTATATTACACCCCTCCATCTGACACTATACATTGTACATTACACCCTCCATCTGACACTATACATTGTACAATACACCCCTCCATCTGACACTATATATTATACATTACACCCTCCATCTGACACTATATATTGTACATTACACCCTCCATCTGACACTATACATTGTACATTACACCCTCCATCTGACACTATAAATTGTACATTACACCCCTCCATCTGACTCTATACATTGTACATTACACCCCTCCATCTGACACTATATATTGTACATTACACCCCTCCATCTGACACTATATATTGTACATTAGACCCTCCATCTGACACTATATATTGTACATTACACCCTCCATCTGACACTATACATTGTACATTACACCCTCCATCTGACACTATATATTGTACATTACACCCCTCCATCTGACACTATACATTGTACATTACACCCTCCATCTGACACTATATATTGTACATTACACCCCTCCATCTGACACTATACATTTTACATTACACCCTCCATCTGACACTATATATTGTACATTACACCCCTCCATCTGACACTTTACATTGTACATTACACCCCTCCATCTGACACTATACATTGTATATTACACCCCTCCATCTGACACTATATATTGTACATTACACCCCTCTATCTGACACTATATATTGTACATTACAGCCCTCCATCTGACACTATATATTGTACATTACACCCCTCCATCTGACACTATATATTGTACATTACACCCCTCCATCTGACACTATATATTGTACATTACACCCCTCCATCTGACACTATATATTGTACATTACACCCTCTATCTGACACTATATATTGTACATTACAGCCCTCCATCTGACACTATATATTGTACATTACACCCCTCCATCTGACACTATATATTGAACATTACACCCCTCCATCTGACACTATACATTGTATATTACACCCCTCCATCTGACACTATATATTGTACATTACACCCCTCCATCTGACACTATATATTGTACATTACACCCCTCTATCTGAGACTATATATTGTACATTACAGCCCTCCATCTGACACTATATATTGTACATTACACCCCTCCATCTGACACTATATATTGTACATTACACCCCTCCATCTGACACTATATATTGTACATTACACCCCTCCATCTGACACTATATATTGTACATTACACCCCTCCATCTGACACTATACATTGTACATTACACCCTCCATCTGACACTATATATTGTACATTACACCCCTCCATCTGACACTATACATTGTACATTACACCCTCCATCTGACACTATATATTGTACATTACACCCCTCCATCTGACACTATACATTGTACATTACACCCTTCCATCTGACACTATATATTGTACATTACACCCCTCCATCTGACACTATACATTGTACAATACACCCTCCATCTGACACTATATATTGTACATTACACCCCTCCATCTGACACTATATATTGTACATTACACCCCTCCATCTGACACTATATATTATACATTACACCCTCCATCTGACACTATATATTGTACATTACACCCCTCCATCTGACACTATACATTGTACATTACACCCCTCCATCTGACACTATATATTGTACATTACACCCCTCCATCTGACACTATACATTGTACATTACACCCTCCATCTGACACTATATATTGTACATTACACCCCTCCATCTGACACTATATATTGTACATTACACCCTCCATCTGACACTATACATTGTACATTACACCCCTCCATCTGACACTATATATTGTACATTACACCCCTCCATCTGACACTATATATTGTATATTACACCCCTCCATCTGACACTATACATTGTACATTACACCCTCCATCTGACACTATACATTGTACAATACACCCCTCCATCTGACACAATATATTATACATTACACCCTCCATCTGACACTATATATTGTACATTACACCCCTCCATCTGACACTATACATTGTACATTACACCCTCCATCTGACACTATATATTGTACATTACACCCCTCCATCTGACTCTATACATTGTACATTACACCCCTCCATCTGACACTATATATTGTACATTACACCCCTCCATCTGACACTATATATTGTACATTACACCCTCCATCTGACACTATATATTGTACATTACACCCTCCATCTGACACTATACATTGTACATTACACCCTCCATCTGACACTATATATTGTACATTACACCCCTCCATCTGACACTATACATTGTACATTACACCCTCCATCTGACACTATATATTGTACATTACACCCCTCCATCTGACACTATACATTTTACTTTACACCCTCCATCTGACACTATATATTGTACATTACACCCTCCATCTGACACTTTACATTGTACATTACACCCCTCCATCTGACACTATACATTGTATATTACACCCCTCCATCTGACACTATATATTGTACATTACACCCCTCTATCTGACACTATATATTGTACATTACAGCCCTCCATCTGACACTATATATTGTACATTACACCCCTCCATCTGACACTATATATTGTACATTACACCCCTCCATCTGACACTATATATTGTACATTACACCCCTCCATCTGACACTATATATTGTACATTACACCCCTCTATCTGACACTATATATTGTACATTACACCCTCCATCTGACACTATATATTGAACATTACACCCCTCCATCTGACACTATACATTGTATATTACACCCCTCCATCTGACACTATATATTGTACATTACACCCCTCCATCTGACACTATATATTGTACATTACACCCTCTATCTGAGACTATATATTGTACATTACAGCCTCCATCTGACACTATATATTGTACATTACACCCCTCCATCTGACACTATATATTGTACATTACACCCCTCCATCTGACACTATATATTGTACATTACACCCCTCCATCTGACACTATATATTGTACATTACACCCCTCCATCTAACACTATATATTGTACATTACACCCCTCCATCTGACACTATATATTATACATTACACCCCTCCATCTAACACTATATATTGTACATTACACCCTCCATCTGACACTATATATTGTACATTACACCCCTCCATCTGACACTATATATTGTACATTACACCCCTCCATCTGACACTATACATTGTACATTACACCCCTCCATCTGACACTATATATTATACATTACACCCTCCATCTGACACTATATATTGTACATTACACCCCTCCATCTGACACTATACATTGTACATTACACCCCTCCATCTGACACTATACATTGTACATTACGCCCCTCCATCTGACACTATACATTGTACATTACGCCCCTCCATCTGACACTATATATTGTACATTACACCCTCCATCTGACACTATATATTGTACATTACAGCCCTCCATCTGACACTATATATTGTACATTACAGCCCTCCATCTGACACTATATATTGTACATTACACCCCTCCATCTGACACTATATATTATACATTACACCCCTCCATCTGACACTATACATTGTACATTACACCCCTCCATCTGACACTATATATTGTACATTACACCCTCCATCTGACACTATATATTGTACATTACACCCCTCCATCTGACACTATACATTGTACATGACACTCTTCCATCTGACACTATACATTGTACATTACACCCCTCCATCTGACACTATACATTGTACATTACACCCCTCCATCTGACACTATATATTGTACATTACACCCCTCCATCTGACACTATATATTATACATTACTCCCCTCCATCTGACACTATACATTATACATTACACCCCTCCATCTGACACTATACATTGTACATTACACCCTCCATCTGACACTATACATTGTACATTACACCCTCCATCTGACACTATATATTGTACATTACACCCCTCCATCTGACACTATACATTGTACATTACACCCCTCCATCTGACACTATACATTGTACATTACACCCCTCCATCTGACACTATATATTGTACATTACACCCTTTATCTGACACTATACATCGTCCATTACACCCTCCATCTGACACTATATATTGTACATTACACCCCTCCATCTGACACTATACATTGTACATTACACCCTCCATCTGACACTATATATTGTACATTACACCCCTCCATCTGACACTATATATTGTACATTACACCCCTCCATCTGACACTATATATTGTACATTACACCGCCCCATCTGACACTTGGCATTGTACATTACACCCCTCCATCTGACACTATACATTGTATATTACACCCCTCCATCTGACACTATATATTGTACATTACACCCTCCATCTGACACTATATATTGTACATTACACCCTCCATCTGACACTATATATTGTACATTACACCCTCCATCTGACACTATACATTGTACATTACACCCTCCATCTGACAGTATACATTGTACATTACACCCCTCCATCTGACACTATATATTGTACATAACAACCCTCCATCTGACACTATATATTGTACATTACACCCCTCCATCTAACACTATATATTGTACATTACACCCCTCCATCTGACACTATATATTGTACATTACACCCCTCCATCTAACACTATATATTGTACATTACACCCCTCCATCTGACACTATACATTGTACATTACACCCCTCCATCTGACACTATATATTATACATTACACCCTCCATCTGACACTATATATTGTACATTACACCCTCCATCTGACACTATACATTGTACATTACACCCCTCCATCTGACACTATACATTGTACATTACGCCCCTCCATCTGACACTATACATTGTACATTACGCCCCTCCATCTGACACTATATATTGTACATTACACCCCTCCATCTGACACTATATATTGTACATTACAGCCCTCCATCTGACACTATATATTGTACATTACACCCCTCCATCTGACACTATATATTATACATTACACCCCTCCATCTGACACTATATATTGTACATTACACCCCTCCATCTGACACTATATATTGTACATTACACCCCTCCATCTGACACTATATATTGTACATTACACCCCTCCATCTGACACTATATATTGTACATTACACCCCTCCATCTGACACTATATATTGTACATTACACCCCTCCATCTGACACTATATATTGTACATTACAGCCCTCCATCTGACACTATATATTGTACATTACACCCCTCCATCTGACACTATATATTATACATTACACCCCTCCATCTGACACTATATATTGTACATTACACCCCTCCATCTGACACTATATATTGTACATTACACCCCTCCATCTGACACTATACATTGTACATTACACCCCTCCATCTGACACTATATATTGTACATTACACCCTCCATCTGACACTATATATTGTACATTACACCCCTCCATCTGACACTATACATTGTACATTACACCCTTAAAATCTGACACTATGTATTGTACATTACACCCCTCCATCTGACACTATACATTGTACATTACACCCCTCCATCTGACACTATATATTATACATTACACCCTCCATCTGACACTATATATTGTACATTACACCCCTCCATCTGACACTATACATTGTACATTACACCCCTCCATCTGACACTATATATTGTACATTACACCCTCCATCTGACACTATATATTATACATTACACCCTCCATCTGACACTATACATTGTACATTACACCCCTCCATCTGACACTATATATTGTACATTACACCCTTCCATCTGACACTATACATTGTACATTACACCCCTCCATCTGACACTATACATTGTACATTACACCCCTCCATCTGACACTATATATTATACATTACACCCTCCATCTGACACTATACATTGTACATTACACCCCTCCATCTGACACTATATATTGTACATTACACCCTCCATCTGACACTATATATTGTACATTACACCCCTCCATCTGACACTATACATTGTACATTACACCCCTCCATCTGACACTATACATTGTACATTACACCCTCCATCTGACACTATATATTGTACATTACACCCTCCATCTGACACTATATATTGTACATTACACCCCTCCATCTGACACTATACATTGTACATTACACCCCTCCATCTGACACTATACATTGTACATTACACCCCTCCATCTGACACTATATATTGTACATTACACCCCTCCATCTGACACTATACATTGTACATTACACCCTCCATCTGACACTATATATTGTACATTACACCCCTCCATCTGACACTATACATTGTACATTACACCCTCCATCTGACACTATATATTGTACATTACACCCCTCCATCTGACACTATACATTTTACATTACACCCTCCATCTGACACTATATATTGTACATTACACCCTCCATCTGACACTTTACATTGTACATTACACCCCTCCATCTGACACTATACATTGTATATTACACCCCTCCATCTGACACTATATATTTGTACATTACACCCTCCATCTGACACTATATATTGTACATTACACCCCTCTATCTGACACTATATATTGTACATTACAGCCCTCCATCTGACACTATATATTGTACATTACACCCCTCCATCTGACACTATATAATGAACATTACACCCTCCATCTGACACTATATATTGTACATTACACCCCTCCATCTGACACTATACATTGTACATTACACCCCTCCATCTGACACTATACATTGTACATTACACCCCTCCATCTGACACTATATATTGAACATTACACCCCTCCATCTGACACTATATACTGTACATTACACCCCTCCATCTGACACTATATATTGTACATTACACCCTCCATCTGACACTATATATTATACATTACTCCCCTCCATCTGACACTATACATTATACATTACACCCTCCATCTGACACTATACATTGTACATTACACCCTCCATCTGACACTATATATTGTACATTACACCCCTCCATCTGACACTATACATTGTACATTACACCCCTCCATCTGACACTATACATTGTACATTACACCCCTCCATCTGACACTATACATTGTACATTACACCCCTCCATCTGACACTATACATTGTACATTACACCCCTCCATCTGACACTATATATTGTACATTACACCCTTTATCTGACACTATACATCGTACATTACACCCTCCATCTGAGACTATATATTGTACATCACACCCCTCCATCTGACACTATACATTGTACATTACACCCCTCCATCTGACACTATACATTGTACATTACACCCCTCCATCTGACACTATATATTGTACATTACACCCTTTATCTGACACTATACATCGTACATTACACCCTCCATCTGACGCTATATATTGTACATTACACCCCTCCATCTGACACTATACATTGTACATTACACCCTATATCTGACACTATATATTGTACATTACACCCCTCCATCTGACACTATATATTGTACATTACACCCCTCCATCTGACACTATATATTGTACATTACACCCCCCCATCTGACACTTGGCATTGTACATTACACCCCTCCATCTGACACTATATATTGTACATTACACCCTTTATCTGACACTATACATCGTCCATTACACCCTCCATCTGACACTA
The DNA here is from genome assembly GCF_031893055.1 of Leptodactylus fuscus. Lineage (NCBI taxonomy): Eukaryota > Metazoa > Chordata > Amphibia > Anura > Leptodactylidae > Leptodactylus > Leptodactylus fuscus. The sequence goes on along the minus strand of NC_134265.1, from coordinate 3,596,727 downwards.
TATATTGTACATTACACCCCTCCATCTGACACTATACATTGTACATTACACCCTCCATCTGACACTATATATTGTACATTACACCCCTCCATCTGACACTATATATTGTACATTACACCCTCCATCTGACACTATATATTGTACATTACACCCCCCATCTGACACTTGGCATTGTACATTACACCCCTCCATCTGACACTATACATTGTATATTACACCCTCCATCTGACACTATATATTGTACATTACACCCTCCATCTGACACTATATATTGTACATTACACCCTCCATCTGACACTATACATTGTACATTACACCCTCCATCTGACAGTATACATTGTACATTACACCCCTCCATCTGACACTATATATTGTACATAACACCCCTCCATCTGACACTATATATTGTACATTACACCCCTCCATCTAACACTATATATTGTACATTACACCCCTCCATCTGACACTATATATTGTACATTACACCCCTCCATCTGACACTATATATTGTACATTACACCCCTCCATCTGACACTATATATTGTACATTACACCCTCCATCTAACACTATATATTGTACATTACACCCTCCATCTGACACTATATATTGTACATTACACCCCTCCATCTAACACTATATATTGTACATTACACCCTCCATCTGACACTATATATTGTACATTACACCCTCCATCTGACACTATACATTGTACATTACACCCCTCCATCTGACACTATACATTGTACATTACGCCCCTCCATCTAAACTATACATTGTACATTACGCCCCTCCATCTGACACTATATATTGTACATTACACCCCTCCATCTGACACTATATATTGTACATTACACCCCTCCATCTGACACTATATATTATACATTACACCCTCCATCTGACACTATATATTGTACATTACACCCTCCATCTGACACTATACATTGTACATTACACCCCTCCATCTGACACTATATATTGTACATTACACCCCTCCATCTGACACTATACATTGTACATTACACCCTCCATCTGACACTATATATTGTACATTACACCCCTCCATCTGACACTATACATTGTACATTACACCCTTCCATCTGACACTATGTATTGTACATTACACTCCTCCATCTGACACTATACATTGTACATTACACCCCTCCATCTGACACTATATATTATACATTACACCCTCCATCTGACACTATATATTGTACATTACACCCCTCCATCTGACACTATACATTGTACATTACACCCCTCCATCTGACACTATATATTGTACATTACACCCTCCATCTGACACTATATATTATACATTACACCCTCCATCTGACACTATACATTGTACATTACACCCCTCCATCTGACACTATATATTGTACATTACACCCTTCCATCTGACACTATACATTGTACATTACACCCCTCCATCTGACACTATACATTGTACATTACACCCCTCCATCTGACACTATATATTATACATTACACCCTCCATCTGACACTATACATTGTACATTACACCCCTCCATCTGACACTATATATTGTACATTACACCCTCCATCTGACACTATAAATTGTACATTACACCCTCCATCTGACACTATATATTGTACATTACACCCCTCCATCTGACACTATACATTGTACATTACACCCCTCCATCTGACACTATATATTGTACATTACACCCCTCCATCTGACACTATACATTTTACATTACACCCTCCATCTGACACTATATATTGTACATTACACCCCTCCATCTGACACTATATATTGTACATTACACCCCTCCATCTGACACTATATATTATACATTACACCCTCCATCTGACACTTTACATTGTACATTACACCCCTCCAATACACCCCTCCATCTGACACTATACATTGTATATTACACCCCTCCATCTGACACTATATATTGTACATTACACCCCTCCATCTGACACTATATATTGTACATTACACCCCTCTATCTGACACTATATATTGTACATTACAGCCCTCCATCTGACACTATATATTGTACATTACACCCCTCCATCTGACACTATATAATGAACATTACACCCCTCCATCTGACACTATATATTGTACATTACACCCCTCCGTCTGACACTATACATTGTACATTACACCCCTCCATCTGACACTATACATTGTACATTACACCCCTCCATCTGACACTATATATTGAACATTACACCCCTCCATCTGACACTATATACTGTACATTACACCCCTCCATCTGACACTATATATTGTACATTACACCCCTCCATCTGACACTATATATTATACATTACTCCCCTCCATCTGACACTATACATTATACATTACACCCTCCATCTGACACTATACATTGTACATTACACCCTCCATCTGACACTATATATTGTACATTACACCCCTCCATCTGACACTATACATTGTACATTACACCCCTCCATCTGACACTATACATTGTACATTACACCCCTCCATCTGACACTATACATTGTACATTACACCCCTCCATCTGACACTATATATTGTACATTACACCCCTCCATCTGACACTATATATTGTACATTACACCCCTCCATCTGACACTATACATTGTACATTACACCCCTCCATCTGACACTATATATTGTACATTACACCCCTCCATCTGACACTATACATTGTACATTACACCCCTCCATCTGACACTATATATTGTACATTACACCCCTCCATCTGACACTATATATTGTACATTACACCCCTCCATCTGACACTATATATTGTACATTACACCCCCCCATCTGACACTTGGCATTGTACATTACACCCCCCCATCTGACACTATACATTGTATATTACACCCCGCCATCTGACACTATATATTGTATATTACACCCCTCCATCTGACACTATATATTGTACATTACACCCTCCATCTGACACTATATATTGTGCATTACACCCTCCATCTGACACTATACATTGTACATTACACCCCTCCATCTGACTCTATATATTGTACATTACACCCCTCCATCTGACACTATATATTGTACATTACACCCCTCCATCTAACACTATATATTGTACATTACACCCCTCCATCTGACACTATATATTGTACATTACACCCCTCCATCTAACACTATATATTGTACATTACACCCCTCCATCTGACACTATACATTGTACATTACACCCCTCCATCTGACACTATATATTATACATTACACCCTCCATCTGACACTATATATTGTACATTACACCCTCCATCTGACACTATACATTGTACATTACACCCCTCCATCTGACACTATACATTGTACATTACACCCCTCCATCTGACACTATATATTGTACATTACACCCTCCATCTAACACTATACATTGTACATTACACCCCTCCATCTGACACTATATATTGTACATTACACCCTCCATCTGACACTATATATTGTACATTACGCCCCTCCATCTGACACTATACATTGTACATTACGCCCCTCCATCTGACACTATATATTGTACATTACACCCCCTCCATCTGACACTATATATTGTACATTACAGCCCTCCATCTGACACTATATATTGTACATTACACCCCTCCATCTGACACTATATATTATACATTACACCCCTCCATCTGACACTATACATTGTACATTACACCCCTCCATCTGACACTATATATTGTACATTACACCCCTCCATCTGACACTATACATTGAACATTACACCCTCCATCTGACACTATATATTGTACATTACACCCCTCCATCTGACACTATACATTGTACATTACACCCTTCCATCTGACACTATACATTGTACATTACACCCCTCCATCTGACACTATACATTGTACATTACACCCCTCCCATCTGACACTATATATGATACATTACACCCTCCATCTGACACTATATATTGTACATTACACCCCTCCATCTGACACTATATATTGTACATTACACCCTCCATCTGACACTATACATTGTACATTACACCCCTCCATCTGACACTATATATTGTACATTACACCCCCTCCATCTGACACTATATATTGTACATTACACCCTTCCATCTGACACTATACATTGTACATTACACCCCTCCATCTGACACTATACATTGTACATTACACCCCTCCATCTGACACTATATATTATACATTACACCCTCCATCTGACACTATACATTGTACATTACACCCCTCCATCTGACACTATATATTGTACATTACACCCTCCATCTGACACTATATATTGTACATTACACCCCTCCATCTGACACTATATATTGTACATTACACCCCTCCATCTGACACTATATATTGTACATTACACCCTCCATCTGACACTATATATTGTACATTACACCCCTCCATCTGACACTATACATTGTACATTACACCCTCCATCTGACACTATATATTGTACATTACACCCCTCCATCTGACACTATACATTGTACATTACACCCCTCCATCTGACACTATACATTGTACATTACACCCCTCCATCTGACACTGTACATTGTACACTACACCCCTCCATCTGACACTATACATTGTACATTACACCCTCCATCTGACACTATTTATTGTACATTACACCCCTCCATCTGACACTATACATTGTACATTACACCCTCCATCTGACACTATATATTGTACATTACACCCCTCCATCTGACACTATACATTGTACATTACACCCTCCATCTGACACTATATATTGTACATTACACCCTCCATCTGACACTATACATTGTACATTACACCCCTCCATCTGACACTATACATTGTACATTACACCCCTCCATCTGACACTATATATTGTACATTACAGCCCTCCATCTGACACTATATATTGTACATTACACCCCTCCATCTGACACTATATATTGTACATTACACCCCTCCATCTGACACTATATATTGTACATTACACCCCTCCATCTGAACACTATATATTGTACATTACACCCCTCCATCTGACACTATATATTGTACATTACACCCCTCCATCTGACACTATACATTATACATTACACCCCTCCATCTGACACTATATATTGTACATTACACCCCTCCATCTGACACTATACATTGTACATTACACCCCTCCATCTGACACTATACATTGTACATTACACCCTCCATCTGACACTATATATTGTACATTACACCCCTCCATCTGACACTATATATTGTACATTACACCCCTGCATCTGACACTATATATTGTACATTACACCCTCCATCTGACACTATATATTGTACATTACACCCTCCATCTGACACTATACATTGTACATTACACCCCTCCATCTGACACTATATATTGTACATTACACCCTCCATCTGACACTATACATTGTACATTACACCCCTCCATCTGACACTATACATTGTACATTACACCCCTCCATCTGACACTATATATTGTACATTACACCCCTCCATCTGACACTATACATTGTACATTACACCCTTCCATCTGACACTATATATTGTACATTACACCCCTCCATCTGACACTATACATTGTATATTACACCCTCCATCTGACACTATACATTGTACATTACACCCCTCCATCTGACACTATATATTGTACATTACACCCTCCATCTGACACTATATATTGTACATTACACCCCTCCATCTGACACTATATATTGTACATTACACCCCTCCATCTGACACTATATATTGTACATTACACCCTCCATCTGACACTATATATTGTACATTACACCCCTCCATCTGACACTATATATTGTACATTACACCCTCCATCTGACACTATATATTGTACATTACACCCTCCATCTGACACTATATATTGTACATTACAGCCCTCCATCTGACACTATATATTGTACATTACACCCCTCCATCTGACACTATATATTGTACATTACACCCCTCCATCTGACACTATACATTGTACATTACACCCCTCCATCTGACACTATATATTATACATTACACCCTCCATCTGACACTATATATTGTACATTACACCCCTCCATCTGACACTATATATTGTACATTACACCCCTCCATCTGACACTATATATTGTACATTACACCCTCCATCTGACACTATATATTGTACATTACACCCCTCCATCTGACACTATATATTGTACATTACACCCCTCCATCTGACTCTATATATTGTACATTACACCCTCCATCTGACACTATATATTGTACATTACACCCCTCCATCTGACACTATATATTGTACATTACACCCCTCCATCTGACACTATATATTATACATTACTCCCCTCCATCTGACACTATATATTGTACATTACACCCCTCCATCTGACACTATATATTGTACATTACACCCCTCCATCTGACACTATATATTGTACATTACACCCTCCATCTGACACTATACATTGTACATTACACCCTCCATCTGACACTATACATTGTACATTACACCCCTCCATCTGACACTATATATTGTACATTACACCCCTCCATCTGACACTATACATTATACATTACACCCTCCATCTGACACTATATATTGTACATTACACCCCTCCATCTGACACTATATATTGTACATTACACCCCTCCATCTGACACTATACATTGTACATTACACCCTCCATCTGACACTATATATTATACATTACACCCTCCATCTGACACTATATATTGTACATTACACCCCTCCATCTGACACTATATATTATACATTACACCCTCCATCTGACACTATATATTGTACATTACACCCCTCCATCTGACACTATACAGTGTACATTACACCCTCCATCTGACACTATATATTATACATTACACCCTCCATCTGACACTATACATTGTACATTACACCCTTCCATCTGACACTATACATTGTACATTACACCCCTCCATCTGAAACTATACATTGTACATTACACCCCTCCATCTGACACTATATATTATACATTACACCCTCCATCTGACACTATATATTGTACATTACACCCCTCCATCTGACACTATACATTGTACATTACACCCCTCCATCTGACACTATATATTGTACATTACACCCTCCATCTGACACTATATATTATACATTACACCCTCCATCTGACACTATACATTGTACATTACACCCCTCCATCTGACACTATATATTGTACATTACACCCCTCCATCTGACACTATATATTGTACATTACACCCTTCCATCTGACACTATACATTGTACATTACACCCCTCCATCTGACACTATACATTGTACATTACACCCCTCCATCTGACACTATATATTATACATTACACCCTCCATCTGACACTATACATTGTACATTACACCCCTCCATCTGACACTATACATTGTACATTACACCCTCCATCTGACACTATATATTGTACATTACACCCCTCCATCTGACACTATATATTGTACATTACACCCCTCCATCTGACACTATATATTGTACATTACACCCTCCATCTGACACTATATATTGTACATTACACCCCTCCATCTGACACTATACATTGTACATTACACCCTCCATCTGACACTATATATTGTACATTACACCCCTCCATCTGACTCTATACATTGTACATTACACCCTCCATCTGACACTATACATTATACATTACACCCTCCATCTGACACTATATATTGTACATTACACCCCTCCATCTGACTCTATACATTGTACATTACACCCTCCATCTGACACTATACATTGTACATTACACCCTCCATCTGACACTATATATTGTACATTACACCCCTCCATCTGACACTATACATTGTACATTACACCCCTCCATCTGACACTGTACATTGTACACTACACCCCTCCATCTGACACTATATATTGTACATTACACCCCTCCATCTGACACTATATATTGTACATTACACCCCTCCATCTGACACTATACATTGTACATTTCACCCCTCCATCTGACACTATATATTGTACATTACACCCCTCCATCTGACACTATATATTGTACATTACACCCTCCATCTCACTCTATTTATTGTACATTACACCCCTCCATCTGACACTATACATTGTACATTACACCCTCCATCTGACACTATATATTGTACATTACACCCTCCATCTGACACTATACATTGTACATTACACCCTCCATCTGACTTTATATATTGTACATTACACCCCTCCATCTGACACTATATATTATACATTACACCCTCCATCTGACACTATATATTGTACATTACACCCCTCCATCTGACACTTTACATTGTACATTACACCCCTCCATCTGACACTATACATTGTATATTACACCCCTCCATCTGACACTATATATTGTACATTACAGCCCTCCATCTGACACTATATATTGTACATTACACCCCTCCATCTGACACTATATATTGTACATTACACCCCTCCATCTGACACTATATATTATACATTACACCCCTCCATCTGACACTATATATTGTACATTACACCCTCCATCTGACACTATATATTGTACATTACACCCTCCTTCTGATGCTATATATTGTACATTACACCCCTCCATCTGACACTATATATTGTACATTACACCCCTCCATCTGACACTATACATTATACATTAAACCCCTCCATCTGACACTATATATTGTACATTACACCCCTCAATCTGACACTATACATTGTACATTACACCCCTCCATCTGACACTGTACATTGTACATTACACCCTCCATCTGACACTATATATTGTACATTACACCCCTGCATCTGACACTATATATTGTACATTACACCCCTCCATCTGACACTATATATTGTACATTACACCCTCCATCTGACACTATACATTGTACATTACACCCCTCCATCTGACACTATACATTGTACATTACACCCCTCCATCTGACACTATATATTATACATTACACCCTCCATCTGACACTATATATTGTACATTACACCCCTCCATCTGACACTATATATTGTACATTACACCCTCCATCTGACACTATACATTGTACATTACACCCCTCTATCTGACACTATACATTGTACATTACACCCCTCCATCTGACACTATACATTGTACATTACACCCCTCCATCTGACACTATATATTGTACATTACACCCCTCCATCTGACACTATATATTGTACATTACACCCTCCATCTGACACTATATATTGTACATTACACCCCTCCATCTGACACTATATATTGTACATTACACCCCTCCATCTGACTCTATATATTGTACATTACACCCTCCATCTGACACTATATATTGTACATTACACCCCTCCATCTGACACTATATATTGTACATTACACCCCTCCATCTGACACTATACATTGTACATTACACCCTCCATCTGACACTATATATTATACATTACACCCTCCATCTGACACTATATATTGTACATTACACCCCTCCATCTGACACTATATATTGTACATTACACCCCTCCAACTGACACTATACATTGTACATTACACCCCTCCATCTGACACTATACATTGTACATTACACCCCTCCATCTGACACTATATATTGTACATTACACCCTCCATCTGACACTATATATTATACATTACACCCTCCATCTGACACTATATATTGTACATTACACCCCTCCATCTGACACTATATATTATACATTACACCCTCCATCTGACACTATATATTGTACATTACACCCCTCCATCTGACACTATACATTGTACATTACACCCTCCATCTGACACTATATATTATACATTACACCCTCCATCTGACTCTATATATTGTACATTACACCCCTCCATCTGACACTATACATTGTACATTACACCCTCCATCTGACACTATATATTGTACATTACACCCTCCATCTGACACTATGCATTGTACATTACACCCCTCCATCTGACACTATATATTGTACATTACACCCTCCATCTGACACTATACATTGTACATTACACCCTCCATCTGACACTATATATTGTACATTACACCCCTCCATCTGACACTATATATTGTACATTACACCCTCCATCTGACACTATACATTGTACATTACACCCCTCCATCTGACACTATATATTGTACATTACACCCTCCATCTGACACTATACATTGTACATTACACCCTCCATCTGACACTATATATTGTACATTACACCCCTGCATCTGACACTATATATTGTACATTACACCCCTCCATCTGACACTATATATTGTACATTACACCCCTCCATCTGACACTATATATTATACATTACACCCTCCATCTGACACTATATATTGTACATTACACCCTCCATCTGACACTATATATTGTACATTACACCCCTCCATCTGACACTATACGTTGTACATTACACCCCTCCATCTGACACTATATATTATACATTACACCCCTCCATCTGACACTATACATTGTACATTACACCCCTCCATCTGACACTATATATTGTACATTACACCCTCCATCTGACACTATATATTGTACATTACACCCCTCCATCTGACACTATATATTGTACATTACACCCCTCCATCTGACACTATATATTGTACATTACACCCTCCATCTGACACTATATATTGTACATTACACCCCTCCATCTGACACTATACGTTGTACATTACACCCCTCCATCTGACACTATATATTATACATTACACCCTCCATCTGACACTATATATTGTACATTACACCCCTCCATCTGACACTATATATTGTACATTACACCCTCCATCTGACACTATACATTGTACATTACACCCCTCCATCTGACACTATACATTGTACATTACACCCCTCCATCTGACACTATACATTGTACATTACACCCCTCCATCTGACACTATATATTGTACATTACACCCCTCCATCTGACACTATATATTGTACATTACACCCTCCATCTGACACTATATATTGTACATTACACCCCTCCATCTGACACTATATATTGTACATTACACCCCTCCATCTGACTCTATATATTGTACATTACACCCTCCATCTGACACCATATATTGTACATTACACCCCTCCATCTGACACTATATATTGTACATTACACCCCTCCATCTGACACTATACATTGTACATTACACCCTCCATCTGACACTATATATTATACATTACACCCTCCATCTGACACTATATATTGTACATTACACCCCTCCATCTGACACTATATATTGTACATTACACCCCTCCATCTGACACTATATATTGTACATTACACCCTCCATCTGACACTATACATTGTACATTACACCCTCCATCTGACACTATATATTGTACATTACACCCCTCCATCTGACACTATATATTATACATTACACCCTCCATCTGACACTATATATTGTACATTACACCCCTCCATCTGACACTATACATTGTAAATTACACCCTCCATCTGACACTATACATTGTACATTACACCCCTCCATCTGACACTATATATTGTACGTTACACCCCTGCATCTGACACTATATATTGTACATTACACCCCTCCATCTGACACTATATATTGTACATTACACCCCTCCATCTGACACTATATATTATACATTACACCCTCCATCTGACACTATATATTGTACATTACACCCCTCCATCTGACACTATATATTGTACATTACACCCCTCCATCTGACACTATACATTGTACATTACACCCCTCCATCTGACACTATATATTATACATTACACCCTCCATCTGACACTATATATTGTACATTACACCCCTCCATCTGACACTATACATTGTACATTACACCCCTCCATCTGACACTATATATTATACATTACACCCTCCATCTGACACTATACATTGTACATTACACCCCTCCATCTGACACTATACATTGTACATTACACCCCTCCATCTGACACTATATATTGTACGTTACACCCTCCATCTGACACTATATATTATACATTACACCCTCCATCTGACACTATATATTGTACATTACACCACTCCATCTGACACTATATATTGTACATTATACCCTCCATCTGACACTATACATTGTACATTACACCCCTCCATCTGACACTATACATTGTACATTACACCCCTCCATCTGACACTATACATTGTACATTACACCCCTCCATCTGACACTATATATTGTACATTACACCCCTCCATCTGACACTATATATTGTACATTACACCCTCCATCTGACACTATATATTGTACATTACACCCCTCCATCTGACACTATATATTGTACATTACACCCTCCATCTGACTCTATATATTGTACATTACACCCTCCATCTGACACTATACATTGTACATTACACCCCTCCATCTGACACTATATATTGTACATTACACCCCTCCATCTGACACTATATATTGTACATTACACCCCTCCATCTGACACTATACATTGTACATTACACCCTCCATCTGACACTATATATTATACATTACACCCTCCATCTGACACTATATATTGTACATTACACCCCTCCATCTGACACTATATATTGTACATTACACCCCTCCATCTGACACTATATATTGTACATTACACCCTCCATCTGACACTATACATTGTACATTACACCCTCCATCTGACACTATATATTATACATTACACCCTCCATTTGACACTATATATTGTACATTACACCCCTCCATCTGACACTATACATTGTACATTACACCCCTCCATCTGACACTATACATTGTACATTACACCCTCCATCTGACACTATATATTATACATTACACCCTCCATCTGACACTATATATTGTACATTACACCCCTCCATCTGACACTATACATTGTACATTACACCCCTCCATCTGACACTATACATTGTACATTACACCCCTCCATCTGACACTATATATTGTACATTACACCCCTCCATCTGACACTATATATTATACATTACACCCTCCATCTGACTCTATATATTGTACATTACACCCCTCCATCTGACACTATATATTGTACATTACACCCCTCCATCTGACACTATATATTATACATTACACCCTCCATCTGACTCTATATATTGTACATTACACCCCTCCATCTGACACTATATATTGTACATTACACCCCTCCATCTGACACTATATATTGTACATTACACCCCTCCATCTGACACTATACATTGTACATTACACCCCTCCATCTGACACTATGTATTGTACATTACACCCTCCATCTGACACTATACATTGTACATTACACCCCTCCATCTGACACTATACATTGTACATTACTCCCCTGCATCTGACACTATATATTGTACATTACACCCCTCCATCTGACACTATATATTGTACATTACACCCCTCCATCTGACACTATATATTATACATTACACCCTCCATCTGACTCTATATATTGTACATTACACCCCTCCATCTGACACTATATATTGTACATTACACCCCTCCATCTGACACTATATATTATACATTACACCCTCCATCTGACTCTATATATTGTACATTACACCCCTCCATCTGACACTATATATTGTACATTACACCCCTCCATCTGACACTATATATTGTACATTACACCCCTCCATCTGACACTATACATTGTACATTACACCCCTCCATCTGACACTATGTATTGTACATTACACCCTCCATCTGACACTATACATTGTACATTACACCCCTCCATCTGACACTATACATTGTACATTACTCCCCTGCATCTGACACTATATATTGTACATTACACCCTCCATCTGACACTATATATTGTACATTACACCCTCCATCTGACACTATACATTGTACATTACAACCTCCATCTGACACTATATATTGTACATTACACCCTCCATCTGACACTATATATTGTACATTACACCCCTCCATCTGACACTATATATTGTACATTACACCCCTCCATCTGACACTATATATTGTACATTACACCCTCCATCTGACACTATATATTGTACATTACACCCCTCCATCTGACACTATATATTGTACATTACACCCCTCCATCTGACACTATATATTGTACATTACACCCTCCATCTGACACTATACATTGTACATTACACCCTCCATCTGACACTATACATTGTACATTACACCCCTCCATCTGACACTATATATTGTACATTACACCCCTCCATCTGACACTATATATTGTACATTACACCCTCCATCTGACACTATACATTGTACATTACACCCTCCATCTGACACTATACATTGTACATTACACCCCTCCATCTGACACTTTACATTGTACATTACACCCCTCCATCTGACACTATACATTGTATATTACACCCCTCCATCTGACACTATATATTATACATTACACCCTCCATCTGACTCTATATATTGTACATTACACCCCTCCATCTGACACTATATATTGTACATTACACCCCTCCATCTGACACTATATATTGTACATTACACCCTCCATCTGACACTATATATTGTACATTACACCCCTGCATCTGACACTATATATTGTACATTACACCCTCCATCTGACACTATATATTGTACATTACACCCCTCCATCTGACACTATATATTGTACATTACACCCCTCCATCTGACACTATACGTTGTACATTACACCCCTCCATCTGACTCTATACATTGTACATTACACCCCTCCATCTGACACTATATATTGTACATTACACCCCTCCATCTGACACTATACGTTGTACATTACACCCCTCCATCTGACTCTATACATTGTACATTACACCCCTCCATCTGACACTATACATTGTACATTACACCCCTCCATCTGACACTATACATTGTACATTACACCCCTCCATCTGACACTATATATTGTACATTACACCCTCCATCTGACACTATACATTGTACATTACACCCCTCCATCTGACACTATATATTGTACATTACACCCCTCCATCTGACACTATACGTTGTACATTACACCCCTCCATCTGACTCTATACATTGTACATTACACCCCTCCATCTGACACTATATATTGTACATTACACCCCTCCATCTGACACTATACGTTGTACATTACACCCCTCCATCTGACTCTATACATTGTACATTACACCCCTCCATCTGACACTATACATTGTACATTACACCCCTCCATCTGACACTATACATTGTACATTACACCCCTCCATCTGACACTATACATTGTACATTACACCCTCCATCTGACACTATATATTGTACATTACACCCCTCCATCTGACACTATATATTGTACATTACACCCTCCATCTGACTCTATATATTGTACATTACACCCTCCATCTGACACTTGGTGATGTATATTTGGCACATAGCTTCTCAATCATGAGCCTGTTGGGCACAGTTTTAATGAATGAATCACCAGATAAATACATGGACATGTACATGCTCTATATACTCTTATATATACTCTTATACATATATACACCCAGTTGCTCATAAGTATACACACATACTTGCTCTCTTACACATCCTCACCTGTATATACTCTGTAGCCGCCCCACTCCACCTTACTGTCCGTTTCCCCTCATTCCCCTCCCGCTCCACATTTTGGCATCTCCCACATGTGAATAAATGCAAACAATGGAGAGAAATGACGTTTATATTGTATTTCATTAAAGTGGCGATCAGCCTGTAATTACGGCGAATCCTCCGTCTCCGCCGCGCTCGCTAACACCTGGCAGTTTGTGCTGCTTTGTCTGTAAATAAAATCTAAGTTATTACAGGCCACACTCTGAGAATCAGGTTTTATGGGCGCGGAATGATAACATAATTACTTTTCATAAAATGTAATTGTTACAAGATGAAAACTTGTTACTTTGCCAAGAAGTGTAAGAATTCCCTTCCGTCATGTTTATGGCAACTGCGCCGGAGTGGGAATCATCTGAGGGCTGTCTCCAGGCTGGAAGTGAACAGCGGGGGCCAGACATGTCAAGTGGGTGTGGAAAGAGGGGTCAGTGAGTTGTATGGAAAGACCAAGGGGCCCATCTGTCCCTAGGACCCCGGTCAGGAGCCGCCTGCCCCGTATAAAGGTTAAAAGACCCTGATATATGACATCTCTGGATCATTCCCACTTAGTATTCTCTTATGCTGTAGATACCACAGCTGAAGAAGAGAACCATGTCAGCTGGAGAGGAGAACCTTATCTGCTGGAGAAAAAGACCTTATATATTGGAGAGGAAAACCTTATATACTGGAGAGAAGAACCTTATCTACTGGAGAGGAGAACCTTATCTACTGGGGAGGAGAACCATATATACTGGAGAGGAAAACCATGTCTACTGGAGAGAAGAACCTTATCTACTGGAGAGAAGAACCGAAGAACCGTATCTACTGGAGAGGAGAACCCTATTTACTGGAGAGGAGAACCTTATATACTGGAGAGGAGAACCGAAGAACCGTATCTACTGGAGAGGAGAACCGTATCTACTGGAGAGGAGAATCTTATCTACTGGAGAAAAGAACCCTATCTACTGGAGAGGAGAACCTTATTTACTGGAGAGAAGAACCTTATCTACTGGAGAGAAGAACCTTATCTACTGGAGAGAAGAACCTTATCTACTGGAGAGAAGAACCGAAGAACTGTATCTACTGGAGAGGAGAACCCTATCTACTGGAGAGGAGAACCTTATATACTGGAGAGAAAAACCTTATATACTGGAGAGGAGAACCTTATATACTGGAGAGGAGAACCGTATATACTGGAGAGGAGAACCATATCTACTGAAGAGGAGAATCTTATCTACTGGGGAGGAGAACCATATATACTGGAGAGGAAAACAATATCTACTGGAGAGGAGAACCATATCTACTGGAGAGGAGAACCGTATCTACTGGAGAGGAGAACCTTATCTACTGGAGAGGAGAACCTTATCTACTGGAGAGAAGAACCTTATCTACTGGAGAGAAGAACCTTATCTACTGGAGAGAAGAACCGAAGAACTGTATCTACTGGAGAGGAGAACCCTATCTACTGGAGAGGAGAACCTTATCACTGGGGAGGAGAAACTTCTCTACTGGAGAGGAGAACCGTATCTACTGGAGAGGAGAACCTTATCTACTGGAGAGGAGAACCTTATATACTGGAGAGAAAAACCTTATATACTGGAGAGGAGAACCATATCTACTGAAGAGGAGAATCTTATCTACTTGGGAGGAGAACCATATATACTGGAGAGGAAAACCATATCTACTGGAGAGGAGAACCTTATCTACTGGAGAGGAGAACCGTATCTACTGGAGAGGAGAACCTTATCTACTGGAGAGGAGAACCGTATCTACTGGGGAGGAGAACCATATACTGGAGAGGAAAACCATATCTACTGGAGAGGAGAACCTTATCTACTGGAGAGGAGAACCTTATCTACTGGAGAAAAGAACCCTATCTACTGGAGAGAAGAACCTTATCTACTGGAGAGAAGAACCTTATCTACTGGAGAGAAGAACCAAAGAACTGTATCTACTGGAGAGGAGAACCCTATCTACTGGAGAGGAGAACCTTATCACTGGGGAGGAGAAACTTCTCTACTGGAGAGGAGAACCATATCTACTGGAGAGGAGAACCTTATCTACTGGAGAGGAGAACCTTATATACTGGAGAGAAAAACCTTATATACTGGAGAGGAGAACCTTATATACTGGAGAGGAAAACCATATCTACTGGAGAGGAGAACCATATCTACTGGAGAGGAGAACCGTATATACTGGAGAGGAGAACCATATCTACTGAAGAGGAGAACCTTATCTACTGGAGAGGAGAACCTTATCTACTGGAGAAAAGAACCCTATCTACTGGAGAGGAGAACCTTATCTACTGGAGAGGAGAGCCTTATATACTGAAGAGGAGAACCTTATCTACTGGAGAGGAGAACCTTATATACTGGAGAGGAGAACCTTATCTACTGGAGAAAAGAACCCTATCTACTGGAGAGGAGAACCTTATCTACTGGAGAGGAGAACCTTATCTACTGGAGAAAAGAACCCTATCTACTGGAGAGGAGAACCTTATCTACTGGAGAGGAGAGCCTTATATACTGAAGAGGAGAACCTTATCTACTGGAGAGGAGAACCTTATATACTGGAGAGGAGAACCTTATATACTGGAGAGGAGAACCTTATATACTGGAGAGGAGAACATTACATATTGGAGAAGAGAACCTTATCTACTGGAGAGGAGAACCTTATGTAATGGAGAGGAGAACCTTACCTACTGGAGAGGAGAACCTTATCTACTGGAGAGAAGAACTTTACATATTGGAGAAGAGATCCTTATCTACTGGAGAGGAGAACCTTATCTACTGGAGAGAAGAACTTTACATATTGGAGAAGAGATCCTTATCTACTGGAGAGGAGAACCTTATATAATGGAGAGGAGAACCTTACCTACTGGAGAGGAGAACCTTACCTACTGGAGAGAAGAGCCTTACCTACTAGAGAGGAGAACCTTATATAATGGAGAGGAGAACCTTACCTACTGGAGAGGAGAACCTTACCTACTGGAGAGAAGAGCCTTACCTACTGGAGAGGAGAACCTTATATACTGGAGAGGAGAACCTTATTTATTGGAGAGAAGAACATTACATATTGGAGAAGAGAACCTTATCTACTGGAGAGGAGAATTTTATCTAATGGATAGGAAAGAAACCACATAGACCCCATAGACTATAATGGGGTCCATGTGTTTTCTGTGCAGTGTCCGCACAAATCCTTCAGAGAGGAAAGTGCTTCTTGTAGTAAGTCTCTGGGGTCCATGTGGCTTTTTAGGTAACTCTTTTTAATGCATTTGGTATTTCGTTCAGGGGGTCCCCAAATGGATTGCCCGAATGGAATACCAAATGCAGATGTCTGGGTCTGAGATAGATAGATAGATAGATAGGAGATAGATAGATAGATAGATAGATAGATAGATAGATAGATAGATGATAGATAGATTGACTGCAGTAAGCTCCTGAGCTCCCTCTAGTGGTGGCTGTAGGCAGATAGAATATTACCCTCTTAGTCTATGACTTTGCTGAGTATTTGGCTGTTTATGACCCCTGTAAGTATATTTTTTGGCCCTGAGGACCTCCTGGTGTTCTGGTACAGACTAGAGGGGTCATGTAGATAAGATATATCTGGACCTTACACCTTTCTCCATCAGACTCTCCCGGATATTTCTCTCACTTTCCTCCTGATTCTTTGTCTCCTTCGCTGACATTTCGGGTCATTACAGAACAGAACGGTTTTATTTCGGGGGTTTAATTGTAATGATTTCTTTCTCCCCAATGTCCGGACCTTCTAATAACAGTCAGGACGGAGAAGGCGCAGAATCCGCCGCGCTGAAGGTTTAACATTCCAGGCCAATCCCTCCATAAATGTGATTGATATTAATTTTGACATAAAATCCTTCCAGTGATTCCTCTGCCCTCCAGCTCATCGGTGTCCTAAGTAATTGCCGAATCTGAATACGACCTCATGTCAACCTTGTACTTACACAGGGAGAGGGAGAGGGTGTACCTGTATATATATATATATATATATATATATATATATATATATATACAGGTACATATATATATATATATATATATATATATATATATATATATATTAGGAGTATGGGGAGAGGGGTAAGGTGGGAGGAAGAAGAGAGGTGTAAGGAGAGGAGAGGGGTAAGGAAGGAGAGGAGAGAGGGGTAAGGAGGGGAGAGGTGTAAGGAGGGGAGGAGAGAGGGCTAAGGAGGAAGAAGAGAGGTGTAAGGAGAGGAGAGAGGTAAGGAGGGAGGGGAGAGGGTAAGGAGGAAGAAGAGTGATGCAAGGAGGGGAGAGGTGTAAGGAGGGGAGAGGTGTAAAGAGGGAGGAAGAAGAGAGGTGTAAGGAGAGGAGAGAGGTAAGGAAGGAGAGGAGGGAGGGGTAAGGAGGGGAGAGGTGTAAGGAGGGGAGGGCAGATGGGGTAAGAAGGAAGAAGAGAGGAGTAAGGAGGAGAGAGGTGTAAGGAGGGAGGAAGAAGAGAGGTGTAAGGAGTGGAGAGTGGTAAGGAAGGAGAGGAGGGAGGGGTAAGGAGGGGAGAGGTGTAAGGAGGGGAGGGGAGGGGAGAGGGGTAAGGAAGGAGAGGAGGGAGGGGTAAGGAGGGGAGAGGTGTAAGGAGGGGAGGGGAGAGGGGTAAGGAAGGAGAGGAGGGAGGGGTAAGGAGGAGAGAGGTGTAAAGAGGGAGGAAGAAGAGAGGTGTAAGGAGAGGAGAGAGGTAAGGAAGGAGAGGAGGGAGGTGTAAGGAGGGGAGAGGGGTAAGGAAGAAGGGGAGAGGTGTAAGGAGGGGAGGGCAGATGGGGTAAGAAGGAAGAAGAGAGGTGTAAGGAGGAGAGAGGTGTAAGGAGGGAGGAAGAAGAGAGGTGTAAGGAGAGGAGAGAGGTAAGGAAGGAGAGGAGGGAGGGGTAAGGAGGGGAGAGGTGTAAGGAGGGGAGGGCAGATGGGGTAAGAAGGTAGAAGAGAGGTGTAAGGAGGAGAGAGGTGTAAGGAGGAAGAAGAGAGGTGTAAGGAGGGGAGAGGGGTAAGGAGGAAGAAGAGAGGGGTAAGGAGGGAGGGGAGAGCTGTAAGGAGGGAAGGGGAGAGGGGTAAGGAGGAAGAAGAGAGGTGTAAGGAGGGGAGAGTGGTAAGGAGGGGAGAGGTGGGGAGAGGAGAGGAGGGGAGATAAGGAGGAAGAAGAGAGGGGTAAGGAGGGAGGGGAGAGCTGTAAGGAGGGGAGGGGAGAGGGGTAAGGAGGAAGAAGAGAGGTGTAAGGAGGGGAGAGGGGTAAGGAGGAAGGGGAGAGGTGTAAGGAGGGGAGGGAAGAGGGGTAAGGAGGAAGAAGAGTGGTGTAAGGAGGGGAGAGTGGTAAGGAGGGGAGGGGTGTAAGGAGGGGAGGGGAGAGGGGTAAGGAGGAAGAAGAGAGGTGTAAGGAGGGAAGGGGGTAAGGAAGAAGAAGAGAGGGGTAAGGAGGGAGGGGAGAGCTGTAAGGAGGGGAGGGGATAGGGGTAAGGAGGAAGAAGAGAGGTGTAAGGAGGGGAGGGGGTAAGGAGGAAGAAGAGAGGTGTAAGGAAGGGAGAGGGGTAAGGAGGAAGAAGAGAGGTGTAAGGAGGGGAGGGGGTAAGGAGGAAGGGGAGAGGTGTAAGGAGGGAGGGGATAGGGGTAAGGAGGAAGAAGAGAGGTATAAGGAGGGGAGGGGAGTAAGGAGGAAGAAGAGAGGGGTAAGGAGGGAGGGGAGAGCTGTAAGGAGGGGAGGGGAGAAGTGTAAGGAGGAAGAAGAGAGGTGTAAGGAGGGGAGGGGAGAGGGTAAGGAGGAAGAAGAGAGGTGTAAGGAGAGGAGAGGGGTAAGGAGGGAGGGGAGAGGGTAAGAAGGAAGAAGAGTGATGTAAAGAGGGGAGAGGTGTAAGGAGGGAGTGGTAAGAGGAGAGTATATATGGGGTGAGTTGTTGTAAGGAGTGATGGGAGAGGGCAGTGTGCGATTGACGAATATCCCAAATTGAAACTGAATAATTGTGGATTGATCTTGGAGGGAGAGAAGTTCTGCCACTACCTGCCCTGCGGTATATTATTATATGGAGGGGTCTCTTTAGGGACTCATGGTATCTAGTGCCCATTCTCCTGGTGACCTCATACACTCAGGGTCAACATTAAGGCCTGTGATTGGGCCACATTGGTCACATGTGCACGCCGAGGTAATGACATCACGAAGAGACCTCCCAGTATAATCATTTCCAGGTTTTTTTTCAACCCAAAATGATTCTTGGAACCGAACCACCAGGACCCGAAACTAACTGAGTCTCTAGCAAGGTGTGAGAAGTGAAGTTCAAGTGTCAGTGCTTGACTCCCGAGATAGAACCCCGTCAGGACCCCCAGGAACAGCTGTCATCTGACAGTACGTGTGCCATTTCTCTGCAGCACTCCCACAGGAGAAACAAAGTATTGCAAAGTGACCCTTCCTAAGACCAATCCTGGAGAGTGACCAGGCGATGAATCAGGAGACCACCCCCTATTTCCTATGCAAATGAATTCTGACACTGGACAATTCCTTTAAGGAAGACTTCAGCCCCTTGGCTGCCACTGATGGCTCAGTGTGTTACATGTCTTCACATTATCTCGGCCTCCAGGTGGCGACGCTGTACCAGGACAGACACTGAGCCCTTCACCTCCATCTTACACTCCAGCTTTTTCTTGAGTTTTTTCAAGCTTACGCCCCATAAGATCTGAATCCAGCACGCGATGCACAGTCTGAATGATCACAAAGTCAAGGATTGATCCCAGCCCTGATTTGATTGAACAGAAATGCAATCAGACTTACAGAGGAAAAAACAAGAACTTCTGTGAGGGGGGGAGGGGGTGGAACTCGCCCGACAATGCGGCTGATTCGGCAGTATCCGGCGCGGCAGAAATACGATCTCTCCTATTTTTACCGCTCCTTTTTTTTTTTCCGAGAAAATAACAAAAGAATTGATGTCTTAACAACAAAGTCATTAACTTACGCCAAGCTCGCTGCGACTTTGTTTTAATTACTGAGCCGGGGTGGAGCTCGGAGAAGAAGCTAATTTGTGGCAGTGTAATTAAAAAGCTTCCACTTCACGTCCGCGCTCGGCAATGCGGGGGCTATTTATAAGACGCTCGGCAGACAAGCGCCACTTCCGTTCCCGTTCTGGAGATGGACGTCTCCAGGCACGAGCAGGTCTAGCTGGTGGCAACTTCTACAGATGAGGAGGTGACAAGTAATTACGTGAGAGACGTCCGCTATTGTGTCGTATCACCCGCATCTCCTCTGCCTTCTCCTCCATTACTGCAGCTTCAAATCATCCTCATACATCCATCATCCTTGTGTTATTAATAGGGATTGCAGATTGCCCCATCAATAAAGTTTAAAGCCTACCTGCCATATATTCACCATTATATATGACCATTATATGACTTCAATTCTGCATTTTTAGTGGTTTCCCCCTCTGCAGGCTCTATCTGTAGTTTGCAGTTCTCCCTGAGCTGATGGATGCCTACACAGCACACGGTAAGTAGAGGAGAATCTGCTTAACAACAGTCCGATATATAGAGAAGTCCTGAGCTGTACTGATGTGAATAAAGTTGCCATATACTGTTCGCCTGCAATTCCGTTTTTTCTCGGTATGCAAATAAGCTCTCTTGCAGCACTGGGGGTGGGCCCTAGCGCTCAAATAGCACTGGGGGCGTCCCCAATGCTGCCAGAGAACTCTCCAGCGCCGTCTCCATCTTCTTCTGCAACGAGGTCTTCACCGCGTCTTCTTCTGGCGGCGTCTTCTTACTTCTAGGACTCGGGCAAAGCTGACTGCAAATGCCCATGGCCACAAGAAAAATGGCCACTTCCTCAGTATTGTAAGCGGCCATTTTCCTGTGGCATGCACAGTCGGCTTTGCCCTAGGCCCGAGGCTTAGAAGTAAGAAGACGCCGCCGGAAGAAGACGCGGTGAAGACCTTGTTACAGAAGAAAATGGAGGCGGTGCTGGAGAGTTCTCTGGTAGCATTGGGGACGCCCCCAGTGCTGTGAGAGAGCTCATTTGCATACCGAGAAAAAACGGGATTGTAGGTGAACGGCGGAGCGGAGAAGACAAGGAAAGGTAGGAGATGAATAGACTTTCTTAAGGCTATTCTGACATGTGCGGGGGAACAAATTGTGTTTAAAATATAAGATCCCTTTAACACCCTGCATATAGTAAGTAGAGGTGGAATTGTTGTGGTTTGGTGTCTCCTCCTCATCTGCTTGAGTCCTTCTCTCTCTTCTGTGCACCTGACAAGTGCTATATATGATAGCCGGGTCTATAAATGGTCCAGATCTCTTCCTGAGACATCTTCCTGCCCCTCCAACTTCACTTCTCTCAGGATTTTACTGCTGACTGGGGGAAGGGGCGCCCAGGGGTGAGTTTGCTCCAGTTTATGGGGTATAAGCAGGTAAGGACATATGGTAGACCCTCGCGTTACACTGGGTCACTTCATCCTGGTGACCTAGATCATTGGAGGAAGAAGAGAATGGCCAGCAAGAAGATGTATGGAGAATCTGAAGAATTAAGAGCAAGACTTGGAGACACCAGAAGAGCCAAAGATACAACGTGATCCATCTGGCACTGGGAACTTCAACTGGAGAACCTGCATACAGAGCGACGTCACCGAAGAGTCAACATAGGGAGACCTATAGCAGCATTGAGTCCTCTGGAGGAGATGGTCCTAGTGGTGGCCATCATTCCTGGTTCATTGACGACATCCATGGAGAGTGTAAGGTAATGGATTGTAGGAACTAGGCCATACACGTTCCATATATCTAGAGGGAGCAGAGCTGGTTTTGTCATTGTGATGTCTCAATATAATGGTAAGATTTTGGAGCTCTGGTTGTCCTACTACAGACCACCCACACACTGGAAGAAGCTCCACAGAGTTACGCATTTGGCTCTGCTACATCAGGCTGTGCCTATACAGTGACGCTCCCGGTGATGGGATAATGGCGGTCACGTGGCTTTCACTTAGACGTCTCTACCACGGAATAATACAAAGTTTACAAAGTTAATTCCAAGCGCCTTCCATGGAGCCGGAGACGTCTGCAGACTCATTCTCCTTTCCGTGTGTTCTCGGCTGGCGTTCCCCGGACTTAAGGTGATTAAAGGATTTGTAAAACATTAAATTAAGAATAGGAAAAAAAACGGAATTTGTATCCCCGCGGGCTCAGCAATCAGACTGGAAATTGGAAAGCTCTTGAGCAGATAATGGCGGCGCGGAGATTCGGCGAAGCTGTTGGCATTGATTAGCTATGTGGGCTCCATGTCCCTGCAGGGAGATAAATAATAGATAAGTCCATATTCTGCAGACATATCCAGAATAGGAGGATCTCATCAGGCGGCGGCAGCGAAGGGAAGACTAGAGCGCAGGCCATGCATAGTGTGTGTAGAGTCCGGAGCCGCTCGCCCAAGGTGACTGCGTGACCAAAAGTCACCTGTGCACATGAGTAACTAGAGGTGAGCAAGATGGTTTGGAATGGACCAGGGTTGGTCAGGAGTTTTTGTTGGGACTGGACTTGTTAGGTCACTGTTATACAGTGGAGACCCCATGGTATAATAAGTGGTGAGACAGGGGGTGCGAAACCAAAATCACTGATGCTGCCTCACCTCTCCAGGGCGTCCTCGTAGCCTTCAGGACTACCTCCTCTTCCAATCTCTTCTGGCCTCCTGGATGACATTGGCATACCGTATGTGACCAATGAGGCCTTAGTGGTGACCCCACAGGCTGGAACAGGGCAACAAAGGAGCTCCGGACACGAATGTCCAATAGTGGCAAGGGAAGCGACTAAAACTCTTTCATCACCTCCTTAGGCCTCCACTTCTTCATGAACTTATTGACCCAAAACAGATCTTTGGCCAAACCAGAAACCAAACAAATCTTCAGAGGTTCACCCGTCTCTACAAGTAGCTCTTATAACAAGTCCATACATTACTCACCTCTCTGATTGTTACTTACTGTGATTTGTTACCGTACATCCTTACCTTTCCTGAGTAGGTGTTGTCAATCCCATACCCTTGATGAAGTGCATGAGCAAGTGTGACCATCTCTGCAAAAGCAGAAGTTTTGTCAGTTTGCTGGTTTGATGCATTCAGGCTGTGTCTTAACACAATGTCGAGGAGGAAAGGCATCAGCAATGATTTTAGAGAAGCAATTATTGCTGCCTATCAATCTGGGAAAGGTTATAAGGCCTTAGCATAAAAGATACAGCAAAACGTGTAGGCCCTAAAGAGAAGTCGGCTCTAATTTCTCCAACTTTACCAAAGTTAAAGATGTTTATGTTGCCGTAGTAAGAAGCGCCTGCTATAGCTAACAAGGTTTCAGTTTCTTGTACAGGATCGGCTACTTCCTGTCAGACATATTGCCCCACCCCCGCTTAGTCAGCTCCTTCTAGAAACCCACAATGCCACTCCTTCCAGTCTGTAGTGACTTACCTCTGGTCTGAGGCCTAGCAGTGCAGGACACCAGACATGACCACTTGTCTCCTCCATCAGACATTTTCGGTCATGTCTGGAGATATTCTGTAAACTTCTGGTAAATGTTCCGCTCCTCCTCCCGCATTTAGACTCTTCCATCTTCCTCATCTTCGCCCTTCTTAAAGGAGATTTTTAATTACAGACTTGGGATTGAGAAGATGAAGCAGCATCGGTGGGTTTGAAGAATGAAGCCACATGTGCTGATCCGCTCCCCGAGCCGCGGACTCCACAGGACGCCTATCTACGAGATTACGGCTAATCACTGGAGATGACAGTAATTAATTCACTACTTGAAGATTTCCTGACTGTGAGGTCTCAAAAAGAAGAGAAAAATCTCTGAATCCTCTTAGTCTGCGGCGCTCAGTCCGTCAAGTGTCAAGGAGACTATTAATGTCATCTTACAGCACGTCTGCTGCAGAGGGAATTCCGCTCATAAGGAGACAAACTTGTTACAAATTTTGACCATCTGAATCCGGAATTTTTGAGGTTTGTCATTCACAAGCTCCTCAGACCATGGAGTATAATCATCTGAAAACAAAATAGCAAACCCAGATCCTCACATAGAAGCTTCTGCGCCTCCATGTCCACCCTACTCAATGCTTGTCACTACTAGACATGAGCGAGCTGGATCGAAACCGGCCTGGATTATTACTAATTGTCCTAAACTCTTGGATTTGGGTTCTTCACAATTATCAGAGGCACACAAGAAAAATAGTAAATTCCGATACTTTCCTTATCTGTCCGGCTCCCTTGTAGTGTCCGGTGATCATCATGGGGTGTCTTCAGTCCTCTTCATTCCTCCTTCAGCCTTGACAATCACAGGTCTCAGCTGTGCCCAAAAGGCCAAGAGGAGGCTGGAAGAGGACCCAAAAGGATCAAAGAGGATCGAAGAAGACAGAAGAGGACCTAAAACAACTAAAGAGGACAGGAGAGGACCCAAAAGGATTGAAGAGGACTGAAGAGAACCAAAAAGGGCTGAAGAGGACCCAAACCATTTGAAGGGTACAGGAGAGGCCCCAAAAGGATTGAAGTGGATTGAAGAGGACCCAAAAGGACTGAAGAGGACAGAAGAGGATGGAAGAGGACCCAAAAGTATCAAAGAGGATCGAAGAGGACAGAACAGGACTCAAAAGGATGAAAGAGGACAGAAGAGAACAGAAGAGGAACCAAAAGGATCAAAGAGGACCGAAGAAGACAGAAGAGGACCCAAAACAACAAAAGAGGACAGGAGAGGACCCAAAAGGATCGAAGAGGACCCAAAAGGACTGAAGAGGACCCAAAAGGTTTGAAGAGGACAAAAGAGGACCCAAAAGGATTGAAGAGGACCGAAGAGGACAGAAGAGGACTCAAAAGGACTAAAGAGGACAGAAGAGCACCCAAAAAGATCGAAGAGGACAGAAGAGGACCCAAAAGGATCAAAGAGGACAGAAAAGGACCCCACAGGATTAAAGAGGACAGAAGATGATCCAAAAGGTTTGAAGAAGACAGAAGAGGACCCAAAAGAACAGAAGAGGATCGAAGAGGACCCAAAAGGATCGAAGAGGACAGAAGAGGATCGAAGAGGACCCAAAAGGATCGAAGAGGAGAGAAGAGGACAGAAGAGGACAGAAGAGGATCGAAGAGGACAGAAGAGGACAGAAGAGAATCGAAGAGGACAGAAGAGGACAGAAGAGGATCGAAGAGGACAGAAGAGGACCCAAAAGAATCAAAGAGGACTGAAGAACACCCAAAAGGATCAAAGAGGACAGAAGAGGACCCCACAGGATTAAAGAGGACAGAAGAGGACCCAAAAGTACTAAAGAGGACTATAATTGAGTGAAGAAATCCATAAAAGTACCCCGGAGACGGCAGGTGGGTATTAGTGTTTGTAGTGTTTCTGCACCTGCCCTCGGCCTCCAATTCTTCGTATACTTTGAAGAGACCCCACAGTACAGTAATTGCACTTTTGGTGAAAATTGAAACAACTGTCAGGAAACGGTGCACTCAATCCTCCCTAGTCAGTGCCAAGTCTCCTTGACTAGTTTCTAGAAATTTCTCTTGTGCTGCACACTTCCTCTAGAATTCTCTCGCTCCTGCCAGACGATATTCACAGCGACCTTGAAGATTCCAAACTAAAGAGTCCATGCTCATATAACAGGGGGTGATATAGATAAGAGGGGGTGGTGTAGAGGTAGCCCATATACCACTGGTGCCAGAAGGGGCCAATGTTATAAGTGACCCATGGAGGTGGCAGTGGGTGGCTCTGGTACTGATTTTGTAGGAATCTCTAGGTACCCTGGATATAATGTATATCACTGCTATCCCAGGACTGCTATATAATATAATACTCAGTATAGCTACGGGCCCCCACAAATATTAGGGCCCTCTTAGGATGTCAGGCTTATATAACAGGGGGTGATATAGATAAGAGGGGGTGTAATGCTTATGTGGTCCTTGGAAAGACTCTTCAAAAACTCAATAAGGAGAATTTTTTCTTGCCTATTTTTGACACTTTTTTTTTACACCGGGGCCCTGTATGGAGCCGGACGTCTCACGTTCAAAAACATTAGCGGTTTTTTTATGAATTTTTTGCAAAAAATCTCTGTGTGAATTCACCCTAAGGTAGATGTATCCGTATGTCATCAGAGTAGCGGATGTCATCTCGCCCTATGGTGCACGTGGCGCCATACGTCGCCTGACCGCTCCACGTGCCAACCAATACATAGTAACCATATGTGACACATGACTTTGATACATTTGGCCATATGAAAAATGTAACAAACTTCACGACGACGTCTCCGAGGCCGCCAAGTAAATCCCCGCGTTGTCTTTACACCGCGATGCCGCAACGTGATGGAAATTCAGCGCAGAGTGAAAGCGATTTCATCAAAGCATCGGGTCACGATTCGGGGTCAGGATTCAGTAAAATAACAATTTTTACTATTTTCCTTCTAATTTTTATTATTTATTTCTCCTTAAAGGGAAGAATTTATAAAAGACGATTTCTCGCCGCGACGCGACAGACGGTAATTTTAGAAAATTGCTTTCAAAATGTTTTCTCCAGCTCGGAGAAATAAAAGGAAAGACTTGACAGGTGAGAGCAAACATGTTTACCGAGCGAGCGGGTGACGGCGGCGGGTACATGGGGGCGGCGTGGAGCTGCCGCATGTTACAGGGCTGACAGGTGCGGCTGACGGAGAATTATTGACAGTCACAAAATGCTAAATTACATGAATGACGGTGCGAGGACGGCGAGGCGGCGGCGGTGACACTCCGATACAGACATGGAGTAATTGCGGATAATTCTGACAGATCAGCGACACATCGCAGGGAAATCTCATTATTACTGATATCGCAGACGGAGGATCATTCCGTGTGACAGAACGTCCTAATACCGCAACAGGAACCGGCGGCGCAACACGGGAAGGCGGAGGTGTAATGGCCGAATAATAGGGCAACACTGTCATTCACTTATCTGATGTTCTATCTATCTATCTATCTATCTATCTATCTATCTATCTATCTCCAATCTATCTATCTATCTATCTATCTATCTATCTCCTATCTATCTATCTCCTATCTATCTATCTATCTATCTATCTATCTATCTATCTATCTATCTCCTATCTATCTCCTATCTATCTATCTATCTATCTCCTATCTATCTATCTATCTATCTATCTATCTATCTATCTTCTATCTATCTATCTATCTATCTATCTATCTATCTCCTATCTATCTATCTATCTATCTATCTATCTATCTTCTATCTATCTATCTATCTATCTATCTATCTATCTCCTATCTATCTATCTATCTATCTATCTATCTATCTATCTATCTCCTATCTATCTATCTATCTATCTATCTATCTATCTCCTATCTATCTATCTCCTATCTATCTATCTATCTATCTATCTATCTATCTATCTATCTCCTATCTATCTATCTATCTATCTATCTATCTATCTATCTATCTATCTATCTCCTATCTATCTCCTATCTATCTATCTATCATCTATCTATCTATCTATCTATCTATCTATCTATCTATCTCCTTTCTATCTATCTATCTATCTATCTATCTATCTATCTATCTCCTATCTATCTATCTATCTATCTATCTATCTCCTATCTATCTATCTATCTATCTATCTATCTATCTCCTATCTATCTATCTATCTATCTATCTATCTCCCTCCTATCTATCTATCTATCTATCTATCTATCTATCTATCTATCTCCTATCTATCTATCTCCTATCTATCTATCTATCTCCTATCTATCTATCTATCTATCTATCTATCTATCTATCTATCTATCTATCTCCTATCTATCTATCTATCTATCTATCTATCTATCTATCTATCTCCTATCTATCTATCTCCTATCTATCTATCTATCTATCTATCTATCTCCTATCTATCTATCTCCTATCTATCTATCTATCTATCTATCTATCTATCTATCTATCTATCTCCTATCTATCTATCTCCTATCTATCTATCTATCTATCTATCTATCTATCTATCTATCTATCTCCTATCTATCTATCTATCTATCTATCTATCTCCTATCTATCTATCTATCTATCTATCTATCTATCTATCTATCTATCTCCTATCTATCTCCTATCTATCTATCTATCTATCTATCTATCTATCTATCTATCTCCTATCTATCTATCTATCTATCTATCTATCTATCTATCTCCTATCTATCTATCTATCTATCTATCTATCTATCTATCTATCTCCTATCTATCTATCTATCTATCTATCTATCTATCTATCTATCTATCTCCTATCTATCTATCTATCTATCTATCTATCTATCTATCTATCTCCTATCTATCTCCTATCTATCTATCTATCTATCTATCTATCTATCTATCTATCTATCTATCTCCTATCTATCTATCTATCTATCTATCTATCTATCTATCTATCTATCTATCTCCTATCTATCTA
This sequence comes from Leptodactylus fuscus, assembly GCF_031893055.1. Lineage (NCBI taxonomy): Eukaryota > Metazoa > Chordata > Amphibia > Anura > Leptodactylidae > Leptodactylus > Leptodactylus fuscus. The sequence goes on along the minus strand of NC_134265.1, from coordinate 3,565,782 downwards.
TCTATCTATCTCCTATCTATCTATCTATCTATCTATCTATCTATCTATCTATCTATCTATCTATATTCCCTCCTTTCTGGCAACTACTTTGTTTCCTGTTGTTTTCACTCGTTGCAGACAAACGCTTCCTTCTTATCTGTGTGCGTTGCGCTGTTTTTGGCTCACTCCTGATCAATAAGCGGCTGCACATCAAGGAGCTCCGGCCTGTTATTTCTTGTTGTTATTTTCGCGTCTCAGACTTTCCCTGGGCAATTTACTTCCTGCCGTTCGCTTCAAGGTGCCGAGAACTCCAACAAAATATCTACAAAAGTCAAACACAAAGAAGCCGAGAAGATCTGTGAGAGGAAATCTCCGGAAACTTTCAGATAGTCTTCACTTCAGAAAAGAACCGGCCATCTTGTCTGCAAAACTCAGAGAAACAGATCCTTGGTGATCCAATGGTAAAGAGCCTCGGATCCTTGGAGATCCAATGGTAAAAGGCCTCGGATCCTTGGAGATCAAGTACCAAAAATACCCAAAGCAACAAATCGGCCGAGGTGTCCAGTAATGTCCGCAAGAAACGCAGGCGCAGAGACGGGAATGTCAGCACAAAACGTTACACCGAGAGCAACTGCGAATACATGAAGGCAAAATACAAGAAACGGAACGTCCGGATGAATTGTATCAGCCCATGTGTCAGCGACAAGGCGACCTCGGGGGTCCTGCACGCCTAATGGAGGTCGCCTTGAGGTGTCGCCTTTAGTAGGCATTCGCAGTAATCCTCGTGGGGCTGATGCAACTTTTTGGATTTGTATTTCCTAATTCCGAAAATACGTCCCCGGTCCCTGAGAATCAAGTACAAGAGAACAGATCCTGATCCCCTAGTGGTCAATAAGAGAGAAAAACCCGTGACCCCAAGTGACCCCATAGAAAATCTGATATTTGCTCTCTCGTGCTCCCTCAGATATAACAAGTCCCTGCGATCTATCAATGCCGAAATATTATATCCCTTGTCCCTTAGAAAGATATAAGCACCGAAACCTGCAGAGAATACAGAAAAAAACAAGAATACGATCCCTAGTGATCCAAAAAGACATGAACACAAGTGATCCAGAGATAAGACCTTAGTGATCCAGAGATAAGACCTTAGTGATCCAGTGATAACATCTTAGTGATTCAGAGATAACAGTCTATAACCTGGGTATATACTGTATATAATTCTATATGTACAGCCGGTATAACCTGGGTATATCTCCCTATATTATAAAAATGAATTCTTGTCTGTCTGTCTGTCTGTCTGTTCTCTAATGCGAACCAAACGACTGGACCGATCTTCACCAAATTTGGTACAGAGATACTTCAGATATCCGGGAAGGTTTAAGACGAGACTCCAACTCGCTCGGACGTACCGTTGCTGAGATACAGCATTCCAAACACAATGACCCCCCCCCTTAGCCAATACAAACCTGCAAGACTTTCACTCATATTCCAACTGCAATACACACGGTCACTCCACATGCACAATACAACACTGATATCCAAACTGAGATACATTCATCAGAGGATTAGATACACAGATCAGCACACAGTATCACACGCCACAGGATTAGATACACGGGTCTGCACACAGTTGCACACACTGAAGGATTTGATACGTGCATCTGCACACGGTTCCACATGCCGAAGGTTTAGATACAGGCGTCTACACACAGTTCCACACTCCAGAGGATTAGATACGCATGTCTGCACACATTTGTACATGCCATAGGATTAGATACACGAGTCTGCACAGAGTACCACATGCCGTAGGATTAGATACACGCGTCTACACACAGTTGTACACGCCATAGGATTAGATACACGCGATTGCACACAGTACCACATGCAGTAGGATTAGATACGCGTGCCTACACACAGTTCCACACGCCGAAGGATTAGATATGCGCCTCTTCACACAACACCACACAGGGGAGGATTAGATACGTGTGTGTGCACACAGTATCACACTTTGGAGGATTAGATACATGCCTCTGCACACAGTACCACAAGCCAGAGAATTAGATACGCGTCTCCACACACAGTATCACACGGGGGAGAATTAGATATGCGCATCTGCACACAGTACCACATGGGGGAGGATTAGATATGCGCGTCTACACACAGTACCACATGCCATAGGATTAGATACGCGCGTCTGCACACAGTACTACATGCCAGGGGATTGGATACGTGCGTCTACTCACAGTTCCACACACCATAGGATTAGATATGCGCCTCTTCACACAATACCACACAGGGGAGGATTAAATACGCGCGTCTGCACACAGTACCACACGCCAGAGTATTAGATTAGCGCGACTGCACACAGTACCAAATACCATAGGATTAGATACGTGCGTCTGCACAGAGTACCACATGCCGTAGGATTAGATACACGCGTCTACACACAGTTGTACACGCCATAGGATTAGATACACGCGATTGCACACAGTACCACATGCAGTAGGATTAGATACGCGTGCCTACACACAGTTCCACACGCCGAAGGATTAGATATGCGCCTCTTCACACAACACCACACAGGGGAGGATTAGATACGTGTGTGTGCACACAGTATCACACTTTGGAGGATTAGATACATGCCTCTGCACACAGTACCACAAGCCAGAGAATTAGATACGCGTCTCCACACACAGTATCACACGGGGGAGAATTAGATATGCGCATCTGCACACAGTACCACATGGGGGAGGATTAGATATGCGCGTCTACACACAGTACCACATGCCATAGGATTAGATACGCGCGTCTGCACACAGTACTACATGCCAGGGGATTGGATACGTGCGTCTACTCACAGTTCCACACACCATAGGATTAGATATGCGCCTCTTCACACAATACCACACAGGGGAGGATTAAATACGCGCGTCTGCACACAGTACCACACGCCAGAGTATTAGATTAGCGCGACTGCACACAGTACCAAATACCATAGGATTAGATACGTGCGTCTGCACACAGTACCACATGCCGTAGGATTAGATACCCATGTCTGCACACAGTTCCACATGCCGTAGGATTAGATACGCACCTCTTCACACAATAACAATACCACACACGAGAAGATTAGATACGTGCACAGTACCACACGACCGAGGGTTAGATGTGCGTGTCTGCACACAGTTACACACGCTGAAGGATTAGATACGTGTGTCTGCTCTAAGTACCACACGGGGGAGGATTAGATACGCACATCTGCACACAGTTCAACACGCTGGAGGATTAGATACGCATGTCTTCACATAGTACCATCGCCAGAGGATTAGATACGCGTTTCTACACACAGTATCACACGGGGAAGGATTAGATATGCACATCTGCACACAGTACCACACGCCAGAGGATTGGATATGCACATCTGCACACAGTTCCATATGCCGGAGGATTAGAAACGCACGTCTGCACACTGTACCACATGCCGTAGTATTAGATACGTGCGTCTGCACACAGTTTCACACGCCGGAGGATTAGATACGCGCGTCTGCACACAGTACCATACGCCGGGGGATTGGATACATGTGTCTGCACACAATTCCACATGCTAGAGGATTGGATACGTGCATCTGCACACAGCTCCACACACCAGAGGATTAAATAAGCAGGTCTGCTTACAGATCCACACGCCAGAGGAATAAATACACGCATCTTCACACAGTTGTACACGCCATAGGATTAGATACACACGTCTGCATACAGTACCACATGCTGTAGGATTAGATACGCGCGTCTACACACAGTTCCACACGCCATAGGATTAGATACGTGCCTCTTCACACAATACCACACAGGGGAAGATTAGATATGTGCATCTGAACACAGTACCACACTTTGGAGGATTAGATACAGGTCTCTGCACACAGTACCACATGCTAGAGAATTAGATACGTGTCTCAGCACACAGTTCAACAAGGGGGAGGATTAGATACGCGCATCTGCACACAGTACCACACACCAGAGTCATTATATACACGCGTCTGCACACAGTTTCACTTACTGGAGGATTAGATACGCGCCTCTTCACACAATACCACACGGGGAGGATTAGATATGTGCATCTGCACAAAGTACCACACCAACAAGGATTGGATACTTGCATCTAAACACAGTACTACACGGGGAAGGATTAGATACAGCTTTACTCCAGGTATCCATAACAATTGATCACAGGTTTATCACTGACATTCAAAATGAGATACACATAATCACATGACGCTTATGGACATACACACAAACCACATACAACATACACCAGTGCAAAACTGGACAATTCTTATGGGGCCACTACACAAACATAACATGTAATATACCCGTGCGAAGCCGGGTCCTGCCTCTAGTAATGTATATAATGTATATGCACAGTACCACTTCTCTCCTATATATCACTCTGTGTGTCTATCTCCCTATATTATAAAAATGAATTTCTGTCTGTCTGTCTGTCCGTCTGTCTGTGCTCTAATGTGAACCAAACGACTGGACCGATCTTCACCAAGTTTGGTACAGAGATACTTCAGATATCCGGGAAGGTTTAAGATGAGACTCCAACTCGCTTGGACGTACCGTTGCTGAGATACAGCATTCCAAACACAATGCCCCCCCCCCCCCCTTAGCCAATACAAACCTGCAAGTCTTTCACTCATATTCCAACTGCAATACACACGGTCACTCCACATGCACAATACAAACTGAGATACACGCATCAGAGGATTAGATACACAGATCAGCACACAGTATCACAAGCCATAGGATTAGATACACGCGTCTGCACAGAGTGCCACATGCAGTAGGATTAGATACAGGCGTCTACACACGGTTTCACACTTCAGAGGATTAGATACGCGCGTCTGCACACATTTGTACATGCCATAGGATTAGATACACGCATCTGCACAGAGTACTACATGCCGTAGAATTAGATACACGAGTCTACACACATTTCCACACTCCAGAGGATTAGATATGCGCGTCTGCACACAGTTGTACAAGCCATAGGATTAGATACACGCGTCTGCACACAGTACCACATGCAGTAGGATTAGATATGCGCGTCTACACATAGTTCCATACGCCGAAGGATTAGATATGCGCCTCTTCACACATTACCACACAAGGGAGGATTAGATGCGTGTGTGTGCACACAGTACCACACTTTGGAGGATTAGATACATGCCTCTGCACACAGTACCACAAGCCAGAGAATTAGATACGTGTCTCTGCACACAGTATCACATGGGGGAGGATTAGATACGTGCGTCTGCACACAGTATCACACGGGGAGGATTAGATACGCGTGTCTGCACACAGTACCACACGGGGGAGGATTAGATACGCGCGTCTACACACAGTTCCACACGCCATAGGATTAGATATGCGCCTCTTCACACAATACCACACAGGGGAGGATTAGATACACGTGTCTTCACACAGTTGTACATGCCATAGGATTAGATACACGCGTCTGCACACAGTACCACATGCCGAAGGATTAGATACAGGCGTCTACACACAGTTCCACAGTCCAGAGGATTAGATACGCGCGTCTGCACACATTTGTACATGCCATAGGATTAGATACACACGTCTGCACAGAGTACTGCATGCCTTAGGATTAGATACATGCGTCTGCACACAGTTCCACACTCCAGAGGATTAGATACGCGCGTCTGCACACAGTTGTACACGCCATAGGATTAGATACACGTGTCTGCACACAGTACCACATGCAGTAGGATTAGATACGCGCGTCTGCACACAGTACCACATGCCGGGGGATTGGATACGCGCGTCTACACACAGTTCCACACGCCGTAGGATTAGATACGCGCCTCTTCACACAATACCACACAGGGGAGGATTAGATACACGTGTCTTCACACAGTTGTACACGCCATAGGATTAGATACACGCGTCTGCACACAGTACCACATGCCGTAGGATTAGATACATGCGTCTACACACAGTACCACATGCTGTAGGATTAGATACATGCGTCTACACACAGTTCCACACGCCGTAGGATTAGATACGCACCTCTTCACACAATACCACACAGGGGAGGATTAGATACACGCGTCTGCATACAGTACCAAATTCCGTAGGATTAGATACGCACATCTGCACACAGTACCACATGCCGTAGGATTAGATACCCACGTCTACACACAGTTCCACATGCCGTAGGATTAGATACGCGTTTCTACACACAGTATCACACGGGGAAGGATTGGATATGCACATCTGCACACAGTTCCATACGCCGGAGGATTCGAAATGCACATCTGCACACTGTACCACATGCCTTAGTATTAGATACGTGCGTCTGCACACAGTTTCACATGCCGGAGGATTAGATACGCGCGTCTTGATTAAGATTAATAGGGGTGCCCAAACTTTTTCATAGGACTGTATGTACAGCCGGTATAACCTGGGTATCTCCTGTATATAATTATATAATATATAATTATATATAGGAGATACCCAGGTTATACCGGCTCTACATATATAATTATATACAGTATATATTATACGTATACGTATATTATACATATTATGTATACATCTGCTATGACCTGGGTACATACTGTATATAGGTATATATGTATACATCTGCTATGACCTGGGTATATATAAGTATGTGTAATGTATTGTAAGCTGTTCTTGTTTCCGTTGTCCTGATTCCCTGGCCTGTCTGTCGCTCCGGGGCTGGTTGTGACTTCAGGCTTGTTCTATAATACGGGTAAATCTTCCGTCGCTCTCGCAGATCTGCCGGGCTGTCTCTTCTAGAATCTTACTGTCCCTTCTTGGAGTCGTGTTGCGATTTCCTCCTAATCTCTCATGAATTATAGAGTTTTCACTTTGCATATAAACAGCAGAGTTTGGAGTCAGCAGAAGATTCCGGCTTCTTCTTCTTTTCAGCCGCTGCGCCAATTTATTGCTCAATCTCCAGTATTCTGCGATTTATGAGACATCTGGACGTCCTGCGGGATCTTCTCCGGTTATTAAAAACGAAGGACGGTTAGTGAAGAACAGAACGGAGCCTGGTGAGGGGAATCGGGGGCAGATGAGGGGGGGCCTTTACTTTACTACTTGGTATAACTTTGTGTCCAGGAGGGAGGAGTCCAGTCCGGGCTCAGCTCATCCCACTTCGCTTACATCGATTTTTCTTGGTGTTTGGCCACTAGATGGCGCTGATGTATTTAACTGACTCTATGGTGGGGTCTTCTTCTGTTTTTGATGTTTTCAGGGCCCCTCCTCGCCCCTCCTCCTCGGATCGCTCAACCCTGGTCAAAATCCTGTCGAAGTTTGGACATAAGCCTGTGAGGTAGAGGGACAACATAAAGCACCAGGAACGGCCGAAACCAGCCAATGGCCTCTCCAACAACAACAGCTCAAAAACATCCAGTGGGAACCAATGAGGGTCTGAGCCATGGCCGGCCATCAGGAGGGCACCACTCACCCTCTCCCACCCAAATATATTGGCTAACCCATTCCGGACTTGACCGGTATGAGAATACGCGTTTCCCATCCCCCTAGCCGCATGCTATTATGTCTGCCCCGGCCTCGGGGCCTCCTCTGAATACGGAGCATCCACACAACAAAGCCGAGGCCATTAAGGAGATTTAGGGTAATGAGTGGGATTGTGCCGGGACAGATTGCGGAGCAGAGGTGAGCGAGACACAGACGTTGCGGGCAGATAAGAGGAGGCTTGTGTTCCTGACGGTCCCTCCTGAATAATACAGAGTCCTGCATGTTATATGGCTTGTCCATTGTATACTGTGGCCCCCGCGGTGGGCCTGTTAACCCCTTGGTGCTGCATCGATCGGGTGGCAGACAATGGTATCATTGTAGTAGATTGGAGTCATCAGGATGTAATGTGTTCCGGCCGCCAAATGATTTCCAGCCCTTCAATAATTCAGCCATATTGTCACCTGTAGGAGAGCGGGAACATTATCAGCGGCCGGAGATTCCAGAGCCGTCATAGCTGGTTTGTAAATAATACCGCACATTGCCTCCATTACATTCTGCAGAGATCTCCTCACATATTATTCCCTGACTTGTCCCCATGGAAATGAAGGAACGGAACGTCTCGCTATCTCCACAATGACTCGTACCAAGGACAACGCTCAGTCCATCTATTAGCCGGGGTCAGGTCTCCAGGGGTCGGCTCTAACCTATGGGCCGTGCCAAGACCGCACTCATGACATCATTGGGTGGTATGGAGGGTGGGAGGGGGGCGCTGTGCTGATTCTGTATCAGTCCACCATATTAGACAGGTGTAATTCCACCATATAGGACAAGTATCGATCCATAGATCCACCATATAGGACAGGTATCGATCCATAGATCCACCATATAGGACAGGTATCGATCCACCATATTAGACAGGTATAGATCCACCATATAGGACAGGTATAGATCCACCATATAGGACAGGTATAGATCCATAGATCCACCATATAGGACAGGTATCGATCCATAGATCCACCATATAGGACAGGTATCGATCCATAGATCCACCATATAGGACAGGTATCGATCCATAGATCCACCATATAGGACAGGTATCGATCCATAGATCCACCATATAGGACAGGTATAGATCCACCATATTAGACAGGTGTAATTCCACCATATAGGACAGGTATAGATCCACCATATTAGACAGGTGTAATTCCACCATATAGGACAGGTATAAGTCCACCATTGATGAACAATATTGGACATATTTAGATTGTCCATATTTGACATGTATAGACCTACCATATAGGACAAGTATATACCCACCATGTAGTACATGTATAGATTAAATTTGAGACAGAGCGGACATGTATAGGCCTACCATATCGGACATGTATATATTGTCCATATTTGTTCTCTAGATTGACCATATTTGACATGTATATATTGAATATTAGATGGAGTTGACATGTTACAGCTTTGTTTACCAGATTTGCTCCAAGTTCTATACATTTGGTCCATGTGCTATACACTGGTACTATACATTGCTCTATATATTAGTCCTATACATTGCTCTATACATTAGTCCTATACATTGCTCTATACATTAGTCCTATACATTGGTCTATACAGTGGTCCTATACATTTGGTCCGTGTCCTATACATCGGTCCATCTCCAATACATTGGTCCTATACATTTGTCCTATACACTGGTCCTATACATTGGTCCTATACATCGGTCCATCTCCAATACATTGGTCCTATACATTTGGTCCATGTCCTATACATTGGTCCTATACATTGGTCTATACATTGGTCCTATACATGGTTCCTATACATTTTGTCCCTGTCCTATACATTGGTCCTATACATCGGTACTATACATTGGTCCATCTCATATACATCGGTCCTATACATTGGTCCTATACATGGTTCCTATACATTTTGTCCCTGTCCTATAAATTGTTCTATACATTTGGTCCATGCACTATACATTGGTCTGTACATTGGTCCTATACATTTTGTCCATGCCCTATACATTAGTCCTATACATTTGGTCCTATACATTTGGTCCATGTCCTATACATTGGTCCTATACAATGGTCCTATACTTTTGGTCCTATACATTGGTCCTATACATTTGGTCCATGCCCTATACATTGGTCTTATACATTGGTCCATGTCCTATACATTTGGTCTATACATTGGCCCTATACATTAGTCCATGTCCTATACATTGGTCCTATACATTGGTCCTATACATTGGTCCATGTCTTATACATTTGGTCCATGCCCTATACATTGGTCCTATACATTGGTCCTATATATTGGTCCTATACATTTGGTCCATGCCATATACATTGGTCCTATATATTGGTCCTATACATTTGGTCCATGCCCTATATATTGGTCCTATACATTTGCTCCATGTCCTATACATTGGTCCATGTCTTATACATTGGTCCATGTCTTATACATTTGGTCCATGCCCTATACATTGGTCCTATATATTGGTCCTATACATTTGGTCCATGCCCTATATATTGGTCCTATACATTTGCTTCATGTCCTATACATTGGTCCATGTCTTATACATTGGTCCATGTCTTATACATTTGGTCCATGCCCTATACATTGGTCCTATACATTTGGTCCATGCCCTATATATTGGTCCTATACATTTGGTCCATGCCCTATATATTGGTCCTATACATTTGGTCCATGCCCTATATATTGGTCCTATACATTGGTCCATGCCCTATACATTGGTCCTATACATTTGGTCCATGCCCTATATATTGGTCGTATACATTGGTCCATGCCCTATACATTGGTCCTATATATTGGTCCTATACATTTGGTCCATGCCCTATATATTGGTCCTATACATTTGCTCCATGTCCTATACATTGGTCCATGTCTTATACATTTGGTCCATGCCCTATATATTGGTCCTATACATTGGTCCTATACATTTGGTCCATGCCCTATATATTGGTCCTATACATTGGTCCATGCCCTATACATTGGTGCTATACATTGGTCCATGTCCTATATATTTGTCCTATACATTTGGTCCATGCCCTATACATTGGTCCTATACATTGGTCCTATACATTTGGTCCATGCCCTATATATTGGTCCTATACATTGGTCCATGCCCTATACATTGGTCCTATATATTGGTCCTATACATTTGGTCCATGCCCTATATATTGGTCCTATACATTTGCTCCATGTCCTATACATTGGTCCATGTCTTATACATTTGGTCCATGCCCTATATATTGGTCCTATACATTGGTCCTATACATTTGGTCCATGCCCTATATATTGGTCCTATACATTGGTCCATGCCCTATACATTGGTGCTATACATTGGTCCATGTCCTATATATTTGTCCTATACATTTGGTCCATGCCCTATACATTGGTCCTATACATTGGTCCTATACATTTGGTCCATGCCCTATATATTGGTCCTATACATTGGTCCATGCCCTATACATTGGTCCTATATATTGGTCCTATACATTTGGTCCATGCCCTATATATTGGTCCTATACATTTGCTCCATGTCCTATACATTGGTCCATGTCTTATACATTGGTCCATGTCTTATACATTTGGTCCATGCCCTATACATTGGTCCTATACATTGGTCCTATACATTTGGTCCATGCCCTATATATTGGTCCTATACATTGGTCCATGCCCTATACATTGGTCCTATACATTGGTCCTATACATTTGCTCCATGTCCTATACATTTGGTCTATACATTGATCATCTCTCCTTAGACTTTCCTACATTTACTTCTTCTCCGTCCTCACCACAAATCTGAAGACGAGGAAAGCTAATAAATATTCTTCACCAGGAGGTTCCGGAGCCGCTATTACTCCGTCAGAAGCAATCATCGCCTTCTGACTGTGCCCAAATATTAAAGGTAGACTCCGCAGCGGGGGAGGGGACGGGCTGGATATTACCTCCTGACTCCATTCAGAAAGCTTAATTAAGATGAGGCAATCAGAGATGAAATACATTCAATTAACTTCACATTAATCACCGGAGTTCACCTCCAAACGTACAGAAGTCACATGGCGAATATCATCTATCAGTGCCAGGAGGATGGGGGGGGGAGGGGCGCGGAGCGGGGGGATATAATAGTAATAATAATAATAATAATAATAATAATAATAATAATAATAATAAGGGAGGGGAAGGAAGCGGAGCGGGGAAATACAATGGTAATAATAATAATAATAATAATAATAATAGGGGAGGGAGAGGGGCGGGGAGCGGGGGGATACAATGGTAATAATAATAATAAATAATAAATAATAATAATAATAATAATATGGGAGGGGGAGGGGCGCAGAGTGGGGGGATACAATGGTAATAATAATAATAATGGGGGAGGAGCGCGGAAAGGGGAGATATAATGGTAATAATAATAATAATAATAATAATAATAATAATAATAATAATAGTACCAATAAGTGTATCTATACAGTGATCCTGCAGGCAGGGAGCTACTGAATACTTTTTTAGGTTAAACATTTTGTTACTGTTCAGTTTATTTTACTGTATTATTACAATGTATCGGTATTATTAGAATGCATCTGTGTATTACTAGAATGTATCTGTGTATTATTACAATGTATCTGTGTATTACTAGAATGTATCTGTGTATTATTACAATGTATCTGTGTATTACTAGAATGTATCTGTGTATTATTACAATGTATCTGTGTATTATTAGAATGTATCTGTGTATTACTAGAATGTATCTGTGTATTATTACAATGTATCTGTGTATTACTAGAAAGTATCTGTGTATTATTACAATGTATCTGTGTATTATTACAATGTATCCATGTATTATTACAATGTATCTGTGTATTACTAGAATGTATCTGTGTATTACTAGAATGTATCTGTGTATTATTACAATGTATCTGTGTATTACTAGAATGTATCTGTGTATTATTACAATGTATCCATGTATTATTACAATGTATCTGTGTATTATTACAATGTATCCATGTATTATTACAATGTATCTGTGTATTATTACAATGTATCTGTGTATTACTAGAATGTATCTGTGTATTATTACAATGTATCTGTGTATTATTACAATGTATCCGTGTATTATTACAATGTATCTGTGTATTATTACAATGTGTCTGTGTATTATTACAATGTATCCGTGTATTACTAGAATGTATCTGTGTATTACTAGAATGTATCTGTGTATTATTACAATGTATCTGTGTATTACTAGAATGTATCTGTGTATTATTACAATGTATCCATGTATTATTACAATGTATCTGTGTATTATTACAATGTATCCATGTATTATTACAATGTATCTGTGTATTATTACAATGTATCTGTGTATTACTAGAATGTATCTGTGTATTATTACAATGTATCCATGTATTATTACAATGTATCTGTGTATTATTACAATGTATCCATGTATTATTACAATGTATCTGTGTATTATTACAATGTATCTGTGTATTACTAGAATGTATCTGTGTATTATTACAATGTATCTGTGTATTACTAGAATGTATCTGTGTATTATTACAATGTATCCATGTATTATTACAATGTATCTGTGTATTATTACAATGTATCCATGTATTATTACAATGTATCTGTGTATTATTACAATGTATCTGTGTATTACTAGAATGTATCTGTGTATTATTACAATGTATCTGTGTATTATTACAATGTATCCGTGTATTATTACAATGTATCTGTGTATTATTACAATGTATCTGTGTATTATTACAATGTATCTGTGTATTACTAGAATGTATCTGTGTATTACTAGAATGTATCTGTGTATTATTACAATGTATCTGTGTATTACTAGAATGTATCTGTGTATTATTACAATGTATCTGTGTATTATTACAATGTATCTGTGTATTACTAGAAAGTATCTGTGTATTATTACAATGTATCTGTGTATTATTACAATGTATCCGTGTATTATTACAATGTATCTGTGTATTATTACAATGTATCTGTGTATTATTACAATGTATCCGTGTATTATTACAATGTATCCGTGTATTATTACAATGTATCTATGTATTATTACAATGTATCTGTGTATTATTACAATGTATCTGTGTATTATTACAATGTATCTGTGTATTATTACAATGTATCCGTGTATTACTAGAATGTATCTGTGTATTACTACAATGTATCTGTGTATTATTACAATGTATCTGTGTATTACTAGAATGTATCTGTGTATTATTACAATGTATCTGTGTATTATTACAATGTATCCGTGTATTATTACAATGTATGTGTGTATTATTACAATGTATCCGTGTATTACTAGAATGTATCTGTGTATTACTAGAATGTATCTGTGTATTATTACAATGTATCTGTGTATTACTAGAATGTATCTGTGTATTAGTACAATGTATCTGTGTATTATTACAATGTATCCGTGTATTACTAGAATGTATCTGTGTATTACTAGAATGTATCTGTGTATTACTAGAATGTATCTGTGTATTATTACAATGTATCCGTGTATTATTACAATGTATCCGTGTATTATTACAATGTATCTGTGTATTATTACAATGTATCTGTGTATTATTACAATGTATCTGTGTATTATTACAATGTATCCGTGTATTACTAGAATGTATCTGTGTATTACTACAATGTATCTGTGTATTATTACAATGTATCTGTGTATTACTAGAATGTATCTGTGTATTATTACAATGTATCTGTGTATTATTTCAATGTATCTGTGTATTATTACAATGTATCCGTGTATTACTAGAATGTATCTGTGTATTACTACAATGTATCTGTGTATTATTACAATGTATCTGTGTATTATTACAATGTATCTGTGTATTATTACAATGTATCTGTGTATTACTAGAATGTATCTGTGTATTATTACAATGTATCTGTGTATTATTACAATGTATCTGTGTATTATTACAATGTATCCGTGTATTACTACAATGTATCTGTGTATTATTACAATGTATCTGTGTATTATTACAATGTATCCGTGTATTACTAGAATGTATCTGTGTATTATTACAGTGTATCTGTGTATTACTAGAATGTATCTGTGTATTATTACAATGTATCTGTGTATTATTACAATGTATCCGTGTATTATTACAATGTATCTGTGTATTATTACAATGTATCTGTGTATTATTACAATGTATCCGTGTATTACTAGAATGTATCTGTGTATTACTACAATGTATCTGTGTATTATTACAATGTATCCGTGTATTACTAGAATGTATCTGTGTATTACTAGAATGTATCTGTGTATTACTAGAATGTATCTGTGTATTATTACAATGTATCCGTGTATTATTACAATGTATCCGTGTATTATTACAATGTATCCGTGTATTATTACAATGTATCTATGTATTATTACAATGTATCTGTGTATTATTACAATGTATCTGTGTATTATTACAATGTATCTGTGTATTATTACAATGTATCCGTGTATTTCTAGAATGTATCTGTGTATTACTACAATGTATCTGTGTATTATTACAATGTATCTGTGTATTACTAGAATGTATCTGTGTATTATTACAATGTATCTGTGTATTATTTCAATGTATCTGTGTATTATTACAATGTATCTGTGTATTATTAGAATGTATCCGTGTATTACTAGAATGTATCTGTGTATTACTACAATGTATCTGTGTATTATTACAATGTATCTGTGTATTATTACAATGTATCTGTGTATTATTACAATGTATCTGTGTATTACTAAAATGTATCTGTGTATTATTACAATGTATCTGTGTATTATTACAATGTATCTGTGTATTATTACAATGTATCCGTGTATTATTACAATGTATCTGTGTATTATTACAATGTATCTGTGTATTACTAGAATGTATCTGTGTATTATTACAATGTATCTGTGTATTATTACAATGTATCTGTGTATTATTACAATGTATCCGTGTATTACTACAATGTATCTGTGTATTATTACAATGTATCTGTGTATTATTACAATGTATCCGTGTATTACTAGAATGTATCTGTGTATTATTACAGTGTATCTGTGTATTATTACAATGTTTCTGTATTATTACAATGTATCGGTATTATTAGAATGTCTGCTCGTTAGTGTAATGAGCTATAATGAGCCACCTGAGGATTGTGTTATATGACGCTGCAGATTACAAGAACTCCAGGACTCATTACCTGTCTCTGAAGTTAATACACAATGATAATGTTATAACAATCTCCATCTCGTATCTTGTATATAATCTCTTATATAGAAATGAGTTTCTGTCTGTCGGATCTTTATTTGCGGCCAAACGACTGGACCGATCTTCACCAAATTTGGCACACAAATACTTCAGGTGTCCATGTCTCAGCTCTCTCAGACGTAACATTTCGGAGATACAGTATTCTCAAAACAATGACCGGCATTAGCCGATACAAGACTGCAAATCTTTCACTGATCATATTCCATCTACCATACTCACGGTCACATGTCCTGTATCAGCCAATAGAAGCTCACAGGCACTTAGTCTCCACATGCACACAGCTTTACTCCAGGTTTCCATAACAACCCAGTCATTTGTCTTCACTGCTGTAGGTCATTTTTAATGGGCAGGATGCTGTAGATGATATTGTTACACAAGGTCACATACACACAGCTTTACTCCAGGTTTCCATAACAAGCAAACTATTTAGGTTCTGTATAAGTCAATGGCGGTTCGCAGGTCTTATGATGTGTATTAGCCAATATAACGTCACATTTCATTTATCAGGTTTCCATAACAATACAGCCATAAATACTGGACCTATACTGGATGGCCATATTGGATGTCAGCATTCCTAGACATTGAAATGTATTTAAACTACACACAAACCACATACAAAATACAGCAGAGCCGATTCTATGTGGCCACTACACACACCAAAAATTAAATGTACCCATGGGAAGTTGACTCCTTCTATTAATATATATATATATATATATATATATATATATTACAAGAGGAACCAACTCTACCACATCCATATAGCTAAACCACATGTTTATTCCGCGATAGTACACTTGTATCATCTCAAGCATCAAACAAGCACAAGTGTCCCCTTACATATACCTGTATACACACACCTGCACTCTGTATTCTGTCCCTGTCTCTTTAATAATTAGGATTCACCTGCTTTATTCCTCCGGCCTATCCCCGGGTCTCTGAATAGAGCTCACCTGTTTCTTTATCCCACTATAACTGAGCTCTGTATCTGCCCCGATCTGTTCCCATAATGCTCTGCTGTTTTATATCAGAAGCTTTATCTGCCCTGGTTCATGTAAGTCCTGCTGTCTGTTATGTCTCTGGTAAATTCCTTGTGTCCTTTGGACTGTCTGTAACACCTCTGATACCTGAGACCTCTGGACTGTCTGTAACACCTCCGATACCTGAGTCCTCTGGACTGTCTGTAATACCTCTGATACCTGAGTCCTCTGGACTGTCTGTAATACCTCTGATACCTGAGACCTCTGGACTGTCTGTAATACCTCTGATACCTGAGTCCTCTGGACTGTCTGTAATACCTCTGATACCTGAGACCTCTGGACTGTCTGTAATACCTCTGATACCTGTGTCCTCTGGACTGTCTGTAATACCTCTGATACCTGTGTCCTCTGGACTGTCTGTAACACCTCTGATACCTGAGTCCTCTGGACTGTCTGTAATACCTCCGATAACTGAGTCCTCTGGACTGTCTGTAATACCTCCGATACCTGAGTCCTCTGGACTGTCTGTAATACCTCTGATACCTGTGTCCTCTGGACTGTCTGTAATACCTCTGATACCGGAGTCCTCTGGACTGTCTGTAATACCTCTGATACCTGTGTCCTCTGGACTGTCTGTATTACCTCTGATACCTGAGTCCTCTGGACTGTCTGTAATACCTCTGATACCTGAGTCCTCTGGACTGTCTGTAACACCTCTGATACCTGTGTCCTCTGGACTGTCTGTAATACCTCCGATACCTGAGTCCTCTGGACTGTCTGTAATACCTCCGATACCTGAGTCCTCTGGACTGTCTGTAATACCTCTGATACCTGAGTCCTCTGGACTGTCTGTAATACCTCTGATACCTGAGTCCTCTGGACTGTCTGTAATACCTCCGATACCTGAGTCCTCTGGACTGTCTGTAATACCTCCGATACCTGAGTCCTCTGGACTGTCTGTAACACCTCTGATACCTGAGTCCTCTGGACTGTCTGTAATACCTCTGATACCTGAGTCCTCTGGACTGTCTGTAATACCTCCGATACCTGAGTCCTCTGGACTGTCTGTAACACCTCTGATACCTGAGTCCTCTGGACTGTCTGTAATACCTCTGATACCTGAGTCCTCTGGACTGTCTGTAATACCTCCGATACCTGAGTCCTCTGGACTGTCTGTAATACCTCTGATACCTGAGTCCTCTGGACTGTCTGTAATACCTCTGATACCTGAGTCCTCTGGACTGTCTGTAATACCTCTGATACCTGAGTCCTCTGGACTGTCTGTAACACCTCTGATACCTGTGTCCTCTGGACTGTCTGTAACACCTCTGATACCTGAGTCCTCTGGACTGTCTGTAATACCTCTGATACCTGAGTCCTCTGGACTGTCTGTAATACCTCCGATACCTGAGTCCTCTGGACTGTCTGTAACACCTCTGATACCTGAGTCCTCTGGACTGTCTGTAATACCTCTGATACCTGAGTCCTCTGGACTGTCTGTAATACCTCCGATACCTGAGTCCTCTGGACTGTCTGTAATACCTCCGATACCTGAGTCCTCTGGACTGTCTGTAATACCTCCGATACCTGAGTCCTCTGGACTGTCTGTAACACCTCCGATACCTGAGTCCTCTGGACTGTCTGTAATACCTCCGATACCTGAGTCCTCTGGACTGTCTGTAACACCTCTGATACCTGAGTCCTCTGGACTGTCTGTAATACCTCCGATACCTGTGTCCTCTGGACTGTCTGTAACACCTCCGATACCTGAGTCCTCTGGACTGTCTGTAATACCTCTGATACCTGAGTCCTCTGTGTTTTCTGGGGCATCCATGGCAGGTACAGGATGGGCAGATATACCAGGCAGCATGTACAGGGGGAGAGGGTTAGTAATGAGGGATCTGTGTCAGGTGATGGATGGAGGAGTTACCTATAGATCTATATAGAGAGTGTCATGGAAACATTTATAGGGAGTAATTATTGTAGAACTACAAGTCTCAGCATGTCCCACCAACCAGAAGACCTGAGAACTGCAGACACAGCGGAGTACAAGGTGGTGAACTCCAGAGCTGCTGTCCGGGGTGCTGAAGCCTCAGGACACCCTGTCAGAGGGCGCCACAGTCCCATGTGAACCAGGCTGACCCTGGGAACCGTATGGCGGAATGTTCTGTAACCAGATGGAACAGGAAGTGCTGACTACTCCTGCTCACACAGCGGCAGGGTTGTAAGAACTCTCTCTAGTCTAGATAACGTTGTAAACATTGTGGATTGTTACATTGTGGATGGTTACATTGTGGATGGTTACATTGTGGATGGTTACATTGTGGATTGTTACATTGTGGATTGTTACATTGTGGATTGTTACATTGTGGATTGTTACATTGTGGATTGTTACATTGTGGATTGTTACATTGTGGATTGTTACATTGTGGATTGTTACATTGTGGATGGATATATTGTGGATTGTTACATTGTGGATGGATATATTGTGGATTGTTACATTGTGGATTGTTACATTGTGGATTGTTACATTGTGGATTGTTACATTGTGGATGGATACATTGTGGATTGTTACATTGTGGATTGTTACATTGTGGATTGTTACATTGTGGATTGATACATTGTGGATTGTTACATTGTGGATTGTTACATTGTGGATTGTTACATTGTGGATTGTTACATTGTGGATTGTTACATTGTGGATTGTTACATTGTGGATTGTTACATTGTGGATTGTTACATTGTGGATTGTTACATTGTGGATGGATACATTGTGGATTGTTACATTGTGGATTGTTACATTGTGGATTGTTACATTGTGGATTGTTACATTGTGGATTGTTACATTGTGGATTGTTACATTGTGGATTGTTACATTGTGGATTGTTACATTGTGGATGGATATATTGTGGATTGTTACATTGTGGATTGTTACATTGTGGATTGTTACATTGTGGATGGATACATTGTGGATGGTTACATTGTGGATGGTTACATTGTGGATGGTTACATTGTGGATGGTTACATTGTGGATGGTTACATTGTGGATGGTTACATTGTGGATTGTTACATTGTGGATTGATACATTGTGGATTGTTACATTGTAGATTTTTACATTGTGGATGGATACATTGTGGATTGATACATTGTAGATGCCTGCGCTGACACATTGTAACCAGTTATCTGTACACTCCTGTGGGGTAGTTGTGCAGGTGACGCTTCATCCAGCACTACAAGTCCCAGCAGAGCAGTTCCCCCCTTATTCTGCTGTTCAAGTATTATATTGACAGTTCAGTCTATAATGTGCAATACTTCATTTCTCCAGTGGAGGCGCTGCAGGGATATTAAACACTGGCAGATGTTTACAGGTGATTGTGGGGATCAACGTAATATTCAACAAGTAGAGGAACTTACAGAAGATCTGACAAGGTCACAGCCAGCAGGTGACATTACTCAGGACGAAAGAGACTGAAAGGTGCCCAGGAAAGCACAAGGGACATCACAGACCCCAAAATATAAGGACACCCCTTGCAGTATGGACTGGAAACCAAATTCAAGAGCGGATCCCGGGAATATTCACCCTATGAATCTCATGCAGGTGGTCCAACTGTATCTGTGACCTGTTAGGCCTGATATTTAGGATTGGGTGGGGGCCCTACATGACGCCTGCCATATATAGTCCCCTTTATGTCACCTCCTCACAGTCTCCATCCTCTGCCGACAATCGACCCCCAAGGACATGTCACAACCTCCAGGAGACGCGACCAGAGCGCCATCACCGCCAGTGAGCTGGGAATAAACCTGCAGGCTGTGATTAGTCCCTGTTATGGCCGCGCGGCTCTTCTGGAGCGGTGATTACGTTTGCGCTTCCCCGAATCTGATCAATATTTTTAATCTTGAGGAAGTTGTGCAGAAAACGTGAACAAATCTGAGACAGGAGTCGGTCAAGGGGAAGACGAGATTAAGCAAATGTCAGACCTGCAGGGGAAGAGAAAGCAAAGGCCAGAGCAGGAGAGGCCGGGAATTAGGGGAGCAGCAGGGTAACATGGGGACAGCGGCCCCTGCTGGTCACTGCCACTCATAACACAGAAACACAACCTGCAGGTCCCCGCACGGCCAGGAGAGAAGAACATCTCAGGCTAAGGCCGCATCTGCACAGGAGACTGCAAGGTATCAGGACAGAACTGGCAGAAACTCGGTGAAAACCGGCGGACTCCATTATAGTCCACAAGTGACCTCAGGCTCTGCGTCTTTGGGGTCCCCATGTGGAACTGAACGACAGAGAGCCAAACACTAGTGTGAACCCAGTATAAAGTAGGGGATTGTCAGCAAGAGATACTGTAACAGTGCACCATGTGGTCAGGAGAGGTATTACATGTAAGGCTTGTCAATGGTATTATCACATAACAGCGCACCATGTGGTCAGGAGAGGTATTACATGTAAGGCTTGTCAATGGTATTATCACATAACAGCACACCATGTGGTCAGGAGTGGTATTACATGTAAGGCTTGTCTATGGTCTTATCACATAACAGCGCACCATGTGGTCAGGAGAGGTATTACATGTAAGGCTTATCTATGATCTTATCACATAACAGCGCACCATGTGGTCAGGAGAGGTATTACATGTAAGGCTTATCTATGGTCTTATCACATAACAGCACACCATGTGGTCAGGAGAGGTATTACATGTAAGGCTTATCTATGGTTATATCACATAACAGCGCACCATGTGGTCAGGAGAGGTATTACATGTAAGGCTTATCTATGGTCTTATCACATAACAGCGCACCATGTGGTCAGGAGTGGTATTACATGTAAGGCTTATCTATGGTCTTATCACATAACAGCGCACCATGTGGTCAGGAGAGGTATTACATGTAAGGCTTATCTATGGTCTTATCACATAACAGCGCACCATGTGGTCAGGAGTGGTATTACATGTAAGGCTTATCTATGGTCGTATCACATAACAGCGCACCATGTGGTCAGGAGAGGTATTACATGTAAGGCTTATCTATGGTCGTATCACATAACAGCACACCATGTGGTCAGGAGTGGTATTACATGTAAGGCTTATCTATGGTCTCATCACATAACAGCACACCATGTGGTCAGGAGAGGTATTACATGTAAGGCTTATCTATGGTTGTATCACATAACAGCACACCATGTGGTCAGGAGAGGTATTACATGTAAGGCTTATCTATGGTCTTATCACATAACAGCACACCATGTGGTCAGGAGAGGTATTACATGTAAGGCTTATCTATGGTCTTATCACATAACAGCACACCATGTGGTCAGGAGAGGTATTACATGTAAGGCTTAGCTATGGTCTTATCACATAACAGCACACCATGTGGTCAGGAGAGGTATTACATGTAAGGCTTATCTATGGTCTTATCACATAACAGCGCACCATGTGGTCAGGAGAGGTATTACATGTAAGGCTTATCTATGGTCTTATCACATAACAGCACACCATGTGGTTAGGACAGGTATTACATGTAAGGCTCATCTATGGTCTTATCACATAACAGCACACCATGTGGTCAGGAGAGGTATTACATGTAAGGCTTACCTATAGTCTTATATAACAGCACACCATGTGGTCAGGAGAGGTATTACATGTAAGTTCTATCACTGGGTTTATCACATGTAAAGTGTCTTGACCAATATCCAGTTGCACTTTCATACTTGGTCTCACTTCCCTTTTACAGTCATTTCTTTTTCCGCCTCCTGAAATTATTGAATTTTTCCTATTAAAAAACCCCAACAATTTCCAGTAGGACAGAGATTAGATAACGCCTTGTAGAAGAAAGTGTTATGTGTAGGATCTGCAGGAGATGGCTTGTGTCCTGGTATCAGCCGTGTGTGGTGTATACAGGAGATTATAGAGCATGTACAGTGTATATCGATCCTCCACAATCCCTGCCTGCCATACAAAGCAGGAGAGACAATGGGAGTGGGCAGTGAGAGTGTCTGCAGCGGGGGATCGATGAGGGGCCAGCCAGGTAAGTGACAATCCCAGAGCCGGACATTAAAGGCTTATTGTCTGCTCCTCCGCAGCCCTGTGTATAGGATTGATCCGGACACCATACAGTCTGGCAGGTAATGAACCCCTCATTTACTCCTCCTGTCAGCCATGTCCCAGGTGTACTATACAATCTCAGACTGGTCAGACCCTGAGAAGTCTCATAAGTCTTCATGTCCCCTGATGCTTTAGTAATCGCGCCCGTGGCTGGGGCTGCGCTGCCCTTGTCGGCTCCTCTGGTCATTTATCTCAATGTCCTGCACCCACTCCCCACATTAATATGCACTAATGTTCCTTAATTATGCCACGCCATTACAATGTGCCCAATTACATCCTGCTTGGCAGTGCCCACGCACCCCTCCTGATAACTTATATACGGCGTATCCTACAGGATGGCGGTCTGTAATGAGACTGATGAGACACGGATAAAGTGTGTGATAGAGGAAGCTCACAAATACTGGGGAGGGGGCAGAGGTCCTCAGACTACAAAGGTGTGAGCAAGAGAGGCGGGGGTCACAGGTGTGAGGTGGAGAGGTGGGGGTCACAGGTGTGAGGTGGAGAGGTGGGGGTCACAGGTGTGAGGTGGAGAGGTGGGGGTCACAGGTGTGAGCTGGAGAGGCGGGGGTCACGGGTGTGAGCTGGAGAGGCGGGGGCACTGGTCTGAGTAGGAGTGGAGGTCTCGTTTTAGAGACTGTCATACAGCACCACAATATATACTTACCGCTCATACTGTACACACTCATGACTTTGCAACATAACAGCGCACCATGTGGTCAGGAGTGGTATTACATGTAAGGCTTATCAGTGGTCTTATCATATAACAGCACACCATGTGGTCAGGAGAGGTATTACATGTAAGGCTTATCTATGATCTTATCATATAACAGCACACCATGTGGTCAGGGGTGGTATTACATGTAAGGCTTATCTATGGTCTTATCACATAACAGCGCACCATGTGGTCAGGGGTGGTATTACATGTAAGGCTTATCTATGGTCTTATCACATAACAGCACACCAAGTGGTCAGGAGAGGTATTACATGTAAGGCTTATCTATGGTTGTACTGTATCACATAACATCGCACCATGTGGTCAGGAGAGGTATTACATGTAAGGCTTATCTATGGTTGTACTGTATCACATAACAGCGCACCATGTGGTCAGGAGAGGTATTACATGTAAGGCTTATCTATGGTCTTATCACATAATTTTACTTGTATCACTTGTTCTATCATTTAACAGCATTCCTTGTGGTCAGGAGTGTTATTACAAGTAAAACTAATCACTGATAACACAAGTAATGTAGTTTTCCTTCCTACCTCCCCTCTGTTCTTTAGACTTTTAGACACTTTTTGTGGCTCAGGCTCTGAGCCGCTTCTGTCAAACACAAACCCTTTTGCCAACTGGCACATCAGGCCGGCGTTGGACTGTAGATACAATTTTTAGTAATCAGACTTTATGTGAAAAACAAACAAAAAAAAAAAACATTTGGCAAAAATAATAATTTGTGGAGTGATTAGAGGGACGAGTTCCCAGAATGATTAAGTGACTGGACCAGTTACACCAGTTACAGACAGGATCCAGCCCAGTGCAGTCCAGTCGTCTGGAGAAACACAGAGACCATGGAAGACATGGAAGAAGCCCAACAGGGTCCATCATATACGGCCATGCTGCACTGCTGACATGATAATCAGCACAGCGCCCCCTATAGGGGGACTACAACACAGCAGGCCATGACTAGCAGCAGACACAGCTGGATTCTCCTCACACAAAGACGCTGATCCATCAGCTGAGCACAGACCTGCAGGGCGCAGAGCAAGGTGCACAAATCCCAGGAGAAGGTCACCAGTCACTGGCTCATTGGGATTCTCCCGGCAGCTCATGATATTCACCCCGACTGTGATTAAACAAGGACCTGACCGCGGCAATACAACCTCTGCAAATGTCAGGAACCGACCGGCCCCATAAAGATTGGAAACAGCAAGAAAAGAGATAAAATAGACCAGAAATCTATTCATTTACTGTAATTGTGTGCAAGGCCGAAATAAGAGACGTAACGTAGTAGCAAATAACCCCAAAATACAGAAGATACTACAAATATACAGCAAGTGCACCATACAGGAACAGAAGAGCCCTGTATATACTGTATATAAATAATCCTGTATTATACCCCAGAGCTGCGCTCACTATTCTGCTGGTGCAGTCACTGTGTACATACATTACATTACTTATCCTGTATTATACTCCAGAGCAGCGCTCACTATTCTGCTGGTGCAGTCACTGTGTACATACATTACATTACTTATCCTGTATTATACTCCAGAGCTGCGCTCACTATTCTGCTGGTACAGTCACTGTGTACATACATTACATTACTTATCCTGTATTATACTCCAGAGCTGCGCTCACTATTCTGCTGGTGCAGTCACTGTGTACATACATTACATTACTTATCCTGTATTATACTCCAGAGCTGCGCTCACTATTCTGCTGGTGCAGTCACTGTGTACATACATTACATTACTTATCCTGTATTATACTCCAGAGCTGCGCTCACTATTCTGCTGGTACAGTCACTGTGTACATACATTACATTACTTATCCTGTATTATACTCCAGAGCAGCGCTCACTATTCTGCTGGTGCAGTCACTGTGTACATACATTACATTACTTATCCTGTATTATACTCCAGAGCTGCGCTCACTATTCTGCTGGTGCAGTCACTGTGTACATACATTACATTACTTATCCTGTATTATACTCCAGAGCTGCGCTCACTATTCTGCTGGTACAGTCACTGTGTACATACATTACATTACTTATCCTGTATTATACTCCAGAGCTGCGCTCACTATTCTGCTGGTACAGTCACTGTGTACATACATTACATTACTTATCCTGTATTATACTCCAGAGCTGCGCTCACTATTCTGCTGGTGCAGTCGCTGTGTACATACATTACATTACTTATCCTGTATTATACTGCAGAGCTGCGCTCACTATTCTGCTGGTGTAGTCACTGTGTACATACATTACATTACTTATCCTGTATTATACCCCAGAGCTGCGCTCACTATTCTGCTGGTGCAGTCACTGTGTACATACATTACATTACTTATCCTGTATTATACCCCAGAGCTGCGCTCACTATTCTGCTGGTACAGTCACTGTGTACATACATTACTTATCCTGTATTATACTCCAGAGCTGCGCTCACTATTCTGCTGGTTCAGTCACTGTGTACATACATTACATTACTTATCCTGTATTATACCCCAGAGCTGCGCTCACTATTCTGCTGGTGCAGTCACTGTGTACATACATTACATTACTTATCCTGTATTATACTCCAGAGCTGCGCTCACTATTCTGCTGGTGCAGTCACTGTGTACATACATTACATTACTTATCCTGTATTATACTCCAGAGCTGCACTCACTATTCTGCTGGTGCAGTCACTGTGTACATACATTACTTATCCTGTATTATACTCCAGAGCTGCGCTCACTATTCTGCTGGTGCAGTCACTGTGTACATACATTACATTACTTATCCTGTATTATACTCCAGAGCTGCGCTCACTATTCTGCTGGTGCAGTCACTGTGTACATACATTACATTACTTATCCTGTATTATACTCCAGAGCTGCGCTCACTATTCTGCTGGTGCAGTCACTGTGTACATACATTACATTACTTATCCAGTATTATACTCCAGAGCTGCGCTCACTATTCTGCTGGTGCAGTCACTGTGTAAATACATTACATTACTTATCCTGTATTATACCCCAGAGCTGCGCTCACTATTCTGCTGGTACAGTCACCGTGTACATACATTACATTACTTATCCTGTATTATACCCCAGAGCTGCGCTCACTATTCTGCTGGTACAGTCACTGTGTACATACATTACATTACTTATCCTGTATTATACTCCAGAGCTGTGCTCACTATTCTGCTGGTACAGTCACTGTGTACATACATTACATTACTTATCCTGTATTATACTCCAGAGCTGCGCTCACTATTCTGCTGGTACAGTCACTGTGTACATACATTACTTATCCTGTATTATACTCCAGAGCTGCGCGCACTATTCTGCTGGTACAGTCACTGTGTACATATATTACATTACTTATCCTGTATTATACTCCAGAGCTGCGCTCACTATTCTGCTGGTACAGTCACTGTGTACATACATTACATTACTTATCCTGTATTATACTCCAGAGCTGCGCTCACTATTCTGCTGGTACAGTCACTGTGCACATACATTACATTACTTATCCTGTATTATACTCCAGAGCTGCGCTCACTATTCTGCTGGTACAGTCACTGTGTACATACATTACATTACTTATCCTGTATTATACTCCAGAGCTGCGCTCACTATTCTGCTGGTACAGTCACTGTGCACATACATTACATTACTTATCCTGTATTATACTCCAGAGCTGCGCTCACTATTCTGCTGGTACAGTCACTGTGTACATGCATTACATTACTTATCCTGTATTATACTCCAGAGCTGCGCTCACTATTCTGCTGGCTCAGTCACTGTGTACATACATTACATTACTTATCCTGTATTATACCCCAGAGCTGCGCTCACTATTCTGCTGGTACAGTCACTGTGTACATACATTACATTACTTATCCTGTATTATACCGCAGAGCTGCGCTCACTATTCTGCCGGTACAGTCACTGTGTACATACATTACATTACTTATCCTGTATTATACTCCAGAGCTGCGCTCACTATTCTGCTGATATAGTCAGTGTATACATACATTACATTACTTATCCTGTATTATACCCCAGAGCTGCGCTCACTATTCTGCTGGTGCAGTCACTGTGTACATACATTTCATTACTTATCCTGTATTATACTCAAGAGCTACGCTCACTATTCTGCTGGTACAGTCACTGTGTACATACATTACATTACTTATCCTGTATTATACCCCAGAGCTGCGCTCACTATTCTGCTGGTGCAGTCACTGTGTACATACATTACATTACTTATCCTGTATTATACTCCAGAGCTGCGCTCACTATTCTGCTGGTACAGTCACTGTGTACATACATTACATTACTTATCCTGTATTATACTCCAGAGCTGCGCTCACTATTCTGCTGGTACAGTCACTGTGTACATACATTACATTACTTATCCTGTATTATACTCCAGAGCTGCGCTCACTATTCTGCTGGTGCAGTCACTGTGTACATACATTACATTACTTATCCTGTATTATACTCCAGAGCTGCGCTCACTATTCTGATGGTGCAGTCACTGTGTACATACATTACATTACTTATCCTGTATTATACTCCAGAGCTGCGCTCACTATTCTGCTGGTGCAGTCACTGTGTACATACATTACATTACTTATCCTGTATTATACTCCAGAGCTGCGCTCACTATTCTGCTGGTGCAGTCACTGTGTACATACATTACATTACTTATCCTGTATTATACTCCAGAGCTGCGCTCACTATTCTGCTGGTGCAGTCACTGTGTACATACATTACATTACTTATCCTGTATTATACTCCAGAGCTGCGCTCACTATTCTGATGGTGCAGTCACTGTGTACATACATTACATTACTTATCCTGTATTATACTCCAGAGCTGCGCTCACTATTCTGCTGGTGCAGTCACTGTGTACATACATTACATTACTTATCCTGTATTATACTCCAGAGCTGCGCTCACTATTCTGCTGGTGCAGTCACTGTGTACATACATTACATTACTTATCCAGTATTATACTCCAGAGCTGCGCTCACTATTCTGCTGGTGCAGTCACTGTGTACATACATTACATTACTTATCCAGTATTATACTCCAGAGCTGCGCTCACTATTCTGCTGGTGCAGTCACTGTGTACATACATTACATTACTTATCCTGTATTATACTCCAGAGCTGCGCTCACTATTCTGCTGGTACAGTCACTGTGTACATACATTACATTACTTATCCTGTATTATACCCCAGAGCTGCGCTCACTATTCTGCTGGTACAGTCACCGTGTACATACATTACATTACTTATCCTGTATTATACTCCAGAGCTGCGCTCACTATTCTGCTGGTACAGTCACTGTGTACATACATTACATTACTTATCCTGTATTATACTCCAGAGCTGTGCTCACTATTCTGCTGGTACAGTCACTGTGTACATACATTACATTACTTATCCTGTATTATACTCCAGAGCTGCGCTCACTATTCTGCTGGTGCAGTCACTGTGTACATACATTACTTATCCTGTATTATACTCCAGAGCTGCGCGCACTATTCTGCTGGTACAGTCACTGTGCACATACATTACATTACTTATCCTGTATTATACTCCAGAGCTGTGCTCACTATTCTGCTGGTACAGTCACTGTGTACATGCATTACATTACTTATCCTGTATTATACTCCAGAGCTGCGCTCACTATTCTGCTGGCTCAGTCACTGTGTACATACATTACATTACTTATCCTGTATTATACTCCAGAGCTGCGCTCACTATTCTGCCGGTACAGTCACTGTGTACATACATTACATTACCTATCCTGTATTATACTCCAGAGCTGCGCTCACTATTCTGCTGATATAGTCAGTGTATACATACATTACATTACTTATCCTGTATTATACCCCAGAGCTGCGCTCACTATTCTGCTGGTGCAGTCACTGTGTACATACATTTCATTACTTATCCTGTATTATACTCAAGAGCTACGCTCACTATTCTGCTGGTACAGTCACTGTGTACATACATTACATTACTTATCCTGTATTATACTCCAGAGCTGCACTCACTATTCTGCTGGTACAGTCACTGTGTACATACATTACATTACTTATCCTGTATTATACCCCAGAGCTGCGCTCACTATTCTGCTGGTGCAGTCACTGTGTACATACATTACATTACTTATCCTGTATTATACTCCAGAGCTGCGCTCACTATTCTGCTGGTACAGTCACTGTGTACATACATTATATTACTTATCCTGTATTATACTCCAGAGCTGCGCTCACTATTCTGCTGGTACAGTCACTGTGTACATACATTACATTACTTATCCTGTATTACACTCCAGAGCTGCGCTCACTATTCTGCTGGTACAGTCACTGTGTACATACATTATATTACTTATCCTGTATTATACTCCAGAGCTGCGCTCACTATTCTGCTGGTGCAGTCACTGTGTACATACATTACATTACTTATCCTGTATTATACTTCAGAGCTGCGCTCACTATTCTGCAGGTACAGTCACTCTGTACATACATTACATTACTTATCCTGTATTATACTCCAGAGCTGCGCTCACTATTCTGCTGGTGCAGTCACTGTGTATATACATTACATTACTTATCCTGTATTATACTCCAGAGCTGCGCTCACTATTCTGCTGGTACAGTCACTATGTACATACATTACATTACTTATCCTGTATTATACCCCAGAGCTGCGCTCACTATTCTGCTCATACAGTCACTGTGTACATACATCACATTACTTATCCTGTATTATACTCCAGAGCTGCGCTCACTATTCTGCTGGTACAGTCACTGTGTACATACATTACATTACTTATCCTGTATTATACTCCAGAGCTGCGCTCACTATTCTGCTGGTACAGTCACTGTGCACATATTCTAGATGTCATGTCCATGCTCAGCTTACAGTATGCTGGGAGTTGTAGTTCTCCATATGTCTCCTGTGCAGTGCGGGGGTCATGTATGTTCCTCAGTACACTGGTCCCTTGTACATCTCACAATACAATCTCGGGTTATTTGCACTTTCTCCGTCACGTCTTTGTCTGTTTCTGCATCTGAGAAAAACATCAATTTGCTCCTACAATGTGATTTTTCCTGTTTTTGTGACTTTTATCATTTGTCGTTTTTTTTTTCTTGTTTTGCAAAATCACTTTCATTTCCTGAGAAAAAAGCTGAAATGTAAATGGAAAATTTATTGTATCCAATTTGAAAGAACCTCGCCCGCCTCATCCTCCTCGCCCGCCTCATCCTCCTCACCTTCCTCACCCTTCTCACCAGCCTCATCCTGCTCAGTTGCAGTGGCATAAGACAGAGGCTATAACCACCAAACTAAGTGCCCATAAAAGGCTGTAACCACCAAGCTGTGAGCCCATAAGAGACTGTAACCACCAAGCTGTGTGCCCATCAGAGACTGTAACCACCAAGGTGTGAGACCATCAGAGACTGTAACCAACAAACTGTGTGCCCATCAGAGACTGTAACCAACAAACTGTGAGACCATCAGAGACTGTAACCACCAAGGTGTGAGCCCATCAGAGACTGTAACCACCAAGCTGTGTGCCCATCAGAGACTGTAACCACCAAGGTGTGAGCCCATCAGAGACTGTAACCAACAAACTGTGAGACCATCAGAGACTGTAACCACTAAGGTGTGAGCCCATCAGAGACTGTAACCACCAAGCTGTGAGACCATCAGAGACTGTAATCACCAAGGTGTGAGCCCATCAGAGACTGTAACCACCAAGCTGTGTGCCCATCAGAGACTGTAACCACCAAGGTGTGAGCCCATCAGAGACTGTAACCAACAAACTGTGAGACCATAAGAGACTGTAACCACTAAGGTGTGAGCCCATCAGAGACTGTAACCACCAAGCTGTGTGCCCATCAGAGACTGTAACCACCAAGGTGTGAGCCCATCAGAGACTGTAACCACCAAGCTGTGTGCCCATCAGAGACTGTAACCACTAAGCTGTGAGCCCATCAGAAACTGTAACCACTAAGCTGTGTGCCCATCAGAAACTGTAACCACTAAGCTGTGTGCCCATCCGAGACTGTAACCACTAAGCTGTGTGCCCATCAGAGACTGTAACCACCAAGCTGTGTGCCCATCAGAGACTGTAACCACTAAGCTGTGAGCCCATCAGAAACTGTAACCACTAAGCTGTGTGCCCATCCGAGACTGTAACCACTAAGCTGTGTGCCCATCAGAGACTGTAACCACCAAGGTTTGAGCCCATCAGAGGCTGTAACCACCAAGGTGTGAGCCCATCAGAGACTGTAACCACTAAGCTGTGAGCCCATCAGAGACTGTAACCACCAAGGTTTGAGCCCATCAGAGGCTGTAACCACCAAGGTGTGAGCCTATCAGAGACTGTAACCACCAAGCTGTGAGCCTATCAGAGACTGTAACCACTAAGCTGTGTGCCCATCAGAGACTGTAACCACTAAGCTGTGTGCCCATCAGAGACTGTAACCACTAAGCTGTGTGCCCATCAGAGACTGTAACCACTAAGCTGTGTGCCCATCAGAGACTGTAACCACTAAGCTGTGTGCCCATCAGAGACTGTAACCACTAAGCTGTGTGCCCATCAGAGACTGTAACCACTAAGCTGTGAGCCCATCAGAGACTGTAACCACTAAGCTGTGAGCCCATCAGAGACTGTAACCACTAAGCTGTGTGCCCATCAGAGACTGTAACCACTAAGCTGTGAGCCCATCAGAGACTGTAACCACTAAGCTGTGAGCCCATCAGAGACTGTAACCACCAAGGTGTGAGCCCATCAGAGACTGTAACCACCAAGGTGTGAGCCCATCAGAGACTGTAACCACTAAGCTGTGTGCCCATCAGAGACTGTAACCACTAAGCTGTGTGCCCATCAGAGACTGTAACCACCAAGCTGTGAGCCCATCAGAGACTGTAACCACCAAGCTGTGAGCCCATCAGAGACTGTAACCACCAAGGTGTGAGCCCATCAGAGACTGTAACCACTAAGCTGTGAGCCCATCAGAGACTGTAACCACCAAGGTGTGAGCCCATCAGAGACTGTAACCACCAAGGTGTGAGCCCATCAGAGGCTGTAACCACTAAGCTGTGAGCCTATCGGAGGCTTTAGAAACCACACACAGGTCCCATCAGAGACATTGGAACCACCAAGTTGCGAGCCTACTTGGGCCTGTGGCTGCCAGACTGATGCCATTATCTATTACTGCCACACCTTGCGCCTCTGCACTGTAATGCGTAAATCCTTAAATGTAAATGAGACCAGTAGGGATTGGAGGGGAAGGGGAGGGGCAAACATATAAATGACATCATTGCTGTAGGGATTAGGGGGAGGGGACACACCAGGACGTTATGTCCCACCCTGTGACCCCTAACTATTGTGATGGTTCTGATAACATGACAATGATGTTGCTGAAAGGGTTAACAGTGCAGCGCTCAGTGCTACAATGAGCCACAGTGCAGGAAAGGGTTATCAGCAGGCATGTGGCGCCCCCCGGAGTCCTTGCCCGCTCCCTGGATTTTGGCGGCTCCTTCGCTTCATTCTTCATCTCTCCCATTAAGCACATTTGCCTCTTTGCATAATCATTGGCTGGTGATGGGTCCTGGAGGGTTCCCCGCGCGCCAGCCGTGATTTGGCCGCAACAGTCGCATCGTGTGCCGGGTCTTGTTGTGCTTTATGACTGGCGCCCCCTCCCCCGTGCAGTTTGGATTATACAATGAGCCTGTTATGTGGCCCAGAAACATCTCACACGTTGCGGCTTCTCGGGGACGATTAGTTACAGATTGGCGATGGCCACATAACAGGACGCAGAATTACAGAGCAGCCGCTCGCTGTCAGCCCCGCGCACCCACAATCTGTGCGGTCAGCTGATCACTGCCAGCCCCGTGCACCCACAATCTGTGCGGTCAGCTGATCACTGCCAGCCTCGCACACCCACAATCTGTGCGGTCAGCTGATCACTGCCAGCCTCGCACACCCACAATCTGTGCGGTCAGCTGATCACTGCCAGCCCCGCGCACCCACAATCTGTGCGGTCAGCTGATCACTGCCAGCCTCGCACACCCACAATCTGTGCGGTCAGCTGATCACTGCCAGCCCTGCACGCCCACAATCTGTGCGGTCAGCTGATCACTGCCAGCCCCGCGCGCCCACAATCTGTGCGGTCAGCTGATCACTGCCAGCCTCGCGCGCCCACAATCTGTGCGGTCAGCTGATCACTGCCAGCCCCGCGCGCCCACAATCTGTGCGGTCAGCTGATCACTGCCAGCCCCGCGTGCCCACAATCTGTGCGGTCAGCTGATCACTGCCAGCCCTGCACGCCCACAATCTGTGCGGTCAGCTGATCACTGCCAGCCCCGTGCACCCACAATCTGTGCGGTCAGCTGATCACTGCCAGCCTCGTGCGCCCACAATCTGTACAGTCAGCTGATCACTGCCAGCCCCGCGCGCCCACAATCTGTGCGGTCAGCTGATCACTGCCAGCCTCGTGCGCCCACAATCTGTGCGGTCAGCTGATCACTGCCAGCCTCGCGCACCCACAATCTGTGCGGTCAGCTGATCACTGCCAGCCCCGTGCACCCACAATCTGTGCGGTCAGCTGATCACTGCCAGCCCCGTGCACCCACAATCTGTGCGGTCAGCTGATCACTGCCAGCCCCGTGCACCCACAATCTGTGCGGTCAGCTGATCACTGCCAGCCTCGTACGCCCACAATCTGTGCGGTCAGCTGATCACTGCCAGCCCCGCGCACCCACAATCTGTGCGGTCAGCTGATCACTGCCAGCCTCGTGCGCCCACAATCTGTACAGTCAGCTGATCACTGCCAGCCCCGCGCGCCCACAATCTGTGCGGTCAGCTGATCACTGCCAGCCTCGTAAGCCCACAATCTGTACAGTCAGCTGATCACTGCCAGCCCCGTGCACCCACAATCTGTACAGTCAGCTGATCACTGCCAGCCCCGCGCACCCACAATCTGTGCGGTCAGCTGATCACTGCCAGCCTCGCACACCCACAATCTGTGCGGTCAGCTGATCACTGCCAGCCCCGCGCACCCACAATCTGTGCGGTCAGCTGATCACTGCCAGCCTCGCACACCCACAATCTGTGCGGTCAGCTGATCACTGCCAGCCCTGCACGCCCACAATCTGTGCGGTCAGCTGATCACTGCCAGCCCCGCGCGCCCACAATCTGTGCGGTCAGCTGATCACTGCCAGCCTCGCGCACCCACAATCTGTGCGGTCAGCTGATCACTGCCAGCCCCGCGCGCCCACAATCTGTGCGGTCAGCTGATCACTGCCAGCCCCGCGCGCCCACAATCTGTGCGGTCAGCTGATCACTGCCAGCCCTGCACGCCCACAATCTGTGCGGTCAGCTGATCACTGCCAGCCCCGTGCACCCACAATCTGTGCGGTCAGCTGATCACTGCCAGCCTCGTGCGCCCACAATCTGTACAGTCAGCTGATCACTGCCAGCCCCGCGCGCCCACAATCTGTGCGGTCAGCTGATCACTGCCAGCCTCGTGCGCCCACAATCTGTGCGGTCAGCTGATCACTGCCAGCCTCGCGCACCCACAATCTGTGCGGTCAGCTGATCACTGCCAGCCCCGTGCACCCACAATCTGTGCGGTCAGCTGATCACTGCCAGCCTCGTACGCCCACAATCTGTGCGGTCAGCTGATCACTGCCAGCCCCGCGCACCCACAATCTGTGCGGTCAGCTGATCACTGCCAGCCTCGTGCGCCCACAATCTGTACAGTCAGCTGATCACTGCCAGCCCCGCGCGCCCACAATCTGTGCGGTCAGCTGATCACTGCCAGCCTCGTAAGCCCACAATCTGTACAGTCAGCTGATCACTGCCAGCCCCGTGCACCCACAATCTGTACAGTCAGCTGATCACTGCCAGCCCCGTGCACCCACAATCTGTGCGGTCAGCTGATCACTGCCAGCCCCGTGCACCCACAATCTGTGCGGTCAGCTGATCACTGCCAGCCTCGTACGCCCACAATCTGTGTGGTCAGCTGATCACTGCCAGCCCCGTGCACCCACAATCTGTGCGGTCAGCTGATCACTGCCAGCCCCGCGCGCCCACAATCTGTGCGGTCAGCTGATCACTGCCAGCCCCGCGCGCCCACAATCTGTGCGGTCAGCTGATCACTGCCAGCCTCGCGCGCCCACAATCTGTGCGGTCAGCCGATCACTGCCAGCCCCGCGCGCCCACAATCTGTGCGGTCAGCCGATCACTGCCAACCCCGTGCACCCACAATCTGTGTGGTCAGCTGATCACTGCCAGCCCCGCGCACCCACAATCTGTGCGGTCAGCCGATCACTGCCAGCCCCGCGCACCCACAATCTGTGCGGTCAGCCGATCACTGCCAGCCTCGCGCACCCACAATCTGTGCGGTCAGCCGATCACTGCCAGCCCCGCGCACCCACAATCTGTGCGGTCAGCCGATCACTGCCAGCCTCGCGCACCCACAATCTGTGCGGTCAGCCGATCACTGCCAGCCTCGTACGCCCACAATCTGTGCGGCCAGCCGATCACTGCCAGCCCCGCGCACCCACAATCTGTGCGGTCATCAGAGGTCGGTCTTGGGGTTACCTGCCCCCCGTATACTGACAGTCCTCTGGAGACTTGGCGGTGTAGTTCATGCGCTCTGTATGGCGGTGACTTTGTGTTTATACCGCCGCCGCCGCCACCATT
Source organism: Leptodactylus fuscus (assembly GCF_031893055.1). Taxonomy (NCBI): domain Eukaryota; kingdom Metazoa; phylum Chordata; class Amphibia; order Anura; family Leptodactylidae; genus Leptodactylus; species Leptodactylus fuscus. The sequence continues at coordinate 3,529,427 of NC_134265.1, read as the reverse complement.
GTCTCCTCTATGTAAATCCTTCTGTGTTTTCTCTTTGAAGAAGTTTCTGAATTATCATTTCTCTCCGACCATCTGAAGGAAATGCGTGCGGCGCCATTCCCCTCACATCGCTCTCCCCGCGCTCCCTGCGTCCTGCTGACGCTCTCCACTCCACAGACTCTAATCGTCACATTTAGCGCAGTCACTGCAGTCACTGTCCGCCATCCACTCCGCATATTTACCGCCGCGCTTAATTCTTCATCTTCTTCCACCGCCGCGTCTCGTCTTCTACAACAATGTAAGGAAATCGTCAGGAAACAAATCACAGCCCGAGGAGAGGAAAGTGCGAGGAAAGAATCACAGCCGGAACGCCGAGGGCGAGATGTGCTGATAGAAACGCCGCACCGCAGGGAACGCATCAAAGGATCCGGAAATATCCGAAAATACGGGGAAAAGACCGCCAAAGCCGCATACATAATAGACAAAGCGCCCCAATATATGGAGGAGGGGGCGACCAAGCGGCTGAGATACAGCAGGGATACAGAACAGCTGAGATACACTGAGGATACAGCAGAGCTGAGATACACCAGGGATACAGCAGAGCTGAGATACAGCAGGGATACAGCAGAGCTGAGATACACCGAGGATACAGCAGAGCTTAGATACACCAGGGATACAACAGAGCTGAGATACACCGAGGATACAATAGCTGAGATACACCGAGGATACAATAGCTGAGATACACCGAGGATACAACACAGCTGAGATACAGCAGGGATACAGCAGAGCTGGGGGAGGGAGAGCTGTATTCTTCCATCACCCCCTGTGAATACACATACATGTGATTTCTCGCTCTCGGATACTGGGCCGCTCGCAGAGCTGCAGGTTTGCTGGGCGATGTCGTCGTTGTCTTGCTCACGTCTGGTTTCTCTGATTAGTAATTACCGGATATTTTCTGTAATTTCTGTGTCTATAATTAAGACCTAATTAAGTGAAAGGATTGTAAATAGTGAGGATTCCTGCGCCGGCCCCAGAGCCTCAGATATATATATACTGTATAGACTCAATAATATAACACATATCTGCCCCTGTATCCATCGTGGTCTCCTCCTGGGTGATGTCCCAGCTTATCCTATAAATGGTGATGGGCAGGACGTGTTGTTATGTGGTGAGGACGTCCCTGGGGTCCCTTGTGTATGGGGGTGTATGGGGGTGTATGGGGGTGTATGGGGGTGTTCGGGGGTGTACGGGGGTGTATGGGGGTGTACAGGGGTGTATGGGGGTGTACGGGGGTGTATGGGGGTGTATGGGGGTGTTCGGGGGTGTACGGGGGTGTATGGGGGTGTACGGGGGTGTATGGGGGGTGTACGGCAGTGTATGGGGCTGTACGGGGGTGTATTGGGGTGTACGGGGGTGTATGGAGGTGTATGGGGGTGTACGAGGGTTTACGGGGTGTATGGGGGTGTACGGGGGTGTACGGGGGTGTATGGGGGTGTATTGAGGTGTATGGGGGTGTACGGGAGTGTATGGGGGTGTACGGGGGTGTATTGAGGTATATGGGGGTGTACGGGAGTGTACGGGGGTGTATGGGGGTGTATTGAGGTGTATGGGGGTGTACGGGAGTGTACGGGGGTGTATGGGGGTGTATGGGGGTGTATTGAGGTGTATGGGGGTGTACGGGAGTGTACGGGGGTGTATGGGGGTGTATGGGGGTGTATTGAGGTATATGGGGGTGTACGGGAGTGTACGGGGGTGTATGGGGGTGTACGGGGGTGTACGGGGCTGTACGGGGGTGTACGGGAGTGTACGGGAGTGTATAGAGGTGTACGGGGGTGTATGGGGGTGTACGGGGGTGTATGGGGGTTACGGGGGGGTGTGGCGGTGCACGGGGGTGTACGGGGGTGTATGGGGGTGTACGGGGGTGTATGGGGGTGTATGGGGGTGTATGGGGGTGTATGGGGGTGTACGGGGGTGGGTGAGCATTATCCTGCTGGTGCCAGTTTCCATCATTAGATCACACACGTGTTAGTGTCCGGATGTCCGGTAGATATCACCGAGGCCTCCATACTCCACCACGATGGTCATCAGATCCCATACAGATCCCATACAGATCCCATACAGATCCCATACAGATCCCATACAGATCCCAGATCCAGCAGTAAAGACGATCCAGTCTGTATAGTTCAGGGTTATTGATCATGACAACAGATGACGGTGACATGACGGGTTGTCAATGGACATGTTATGGGCGAGGGCTGGGGGAGTGTGAAGAAGTGTGAAGAAGAGACACGGGTGTATAACACTACAAGATTTGCTCATGATTGTCACTGGATCATACCATCTTCTCTACTGTCCACCATGCGTGCACCATGCGAGGTCTGAACAGTCTAGGTAAGGTCAATTCAGCAAAATGGCAGCCCCCACCCCCACCCCCACCCCGGCTCCCCTTAGTACAATGATGTCCCTTATGAACTGGGTAAAATGTGCATCATACAGACATATCTTACAGTCCACCATCTCTCACCAAGAGGTACACTACCCAAAAGTAGCCTCTGAGGGCCTTTTTATAGGGCAGTGAGGGAAGTGCTTTTACACCCCCTTGTGGTAAGACCCAGTATCTGCTCAGACCCCACCAGTAATCCTTTACAGATCTACAGGTCTTACAGCGATCCAGATCCTGGGGGGAGTATATATGATCTAGAAACTTCTTCAGACTCCATAGGGAATAATTCATACACGTGCGATGCTCTTCTCGGTGCAAATTGTAAAGTCACCCTATACATAGTAGCAGTAAGGACTCCGGCCTAGACATCTGCCCTTCTCTACCTTCCTTTCCACTGGGCTGGACAGCTCTACTTCATTGTGTGACCCGATGAGCAGCTTTTCAGGACAACATGATTTTATGATATTGTGTCATGTGATGTCTATCCTATATGTGACGATGAGCGGCCACCAGTGGTTATGTTGGGAATTGCAGCCTGACAATATTATATGGAATTGATTTCATGAGAGCAAATGTGACCTCTGTAATGAATCATTGGCCCGGCAGTCTCATTCCGTATACCGCCATGACCAATGATTGATGTCAGAGGTCACACAAGTAGTCAGGGACGTTATCATGACCAGCGGTGTCCTCCAGATTGGCAATGCTGTGTCACTAAAGACACGCACAGAGGATCAGAGAAATCCAGTGAATGGAATAATAAGGTCTGGGAATTCTGAAGGAATTGGGAATTTAAATGGATGAAGCAGCCTGTGATACAAATACTGGATAAGATATTGTGTAATATGTGACATGTCCTACATCTCTCTGTCTCTTGGCCTGGCCACACACAACACACCAATGCTGGGGGATCCTATAAATATCAGCATGACCATCTGTGTATAGGGGCAGATATGATGGAGATGAAGATTGGTTACTGGAGGTCTGGGGGGCACAGAGAAGTCAGAAAAGGGAGAGAGGAGCCTGGAGGAGGACAGAGGAGTCTGGAGAGGGATAGAGGAG